>NW_026054660.1:0-83422 GCF_022830035.1 Ophidiomyces ophidiicola
TTTTACAGTCAGTTTAATTTAAATAAATATATTAATATATTGTATTTAAAAATATTACAATTATTAAGTTTCTGAATATTTAAACTTTGATGATGATCTTCATAAAATTTGTAATGAGCTGGAAGGCGGTGAGTGAGGTGGTGAGATAGGGCTTTACCCTAGCTTTTCTTATTTTTCATTGTTTCCTTCTGGCCATTCTGGTATGCCGTAGCTAAGCCTCCCCAGGATTCCCCACTATCGATCACGATTAATGATGAAAAAAGCCAATCTCAAGAAAACAAGGATCCGCGTCAATATCGGGTACGTAGAAGCAGATGCATGGTGCTTAATGTTTTCTGACAATCCTCTCCAGATAGGGCTATGAGCCGGAACGTCGTTCCCCAAAAAGCCCATGCCTACGGAGGTAGCAGAGGATGCGACTGATTTTCCAAGCCAAAAAGAGCTTATAGAAGTCGAGTCCACCCTGGGCCTTGTCTGCATACAGCAATTTTAGGCGTGCGGCTCTTAATACCTCTAATAAGTCCGCAGGATGCACATACATCGCCACAGTGCAACATAGAGCGTTATAATCAGTCTAGCAAACGGCCTCCTCCCTCACCTATCTATTCTAGGCAGTCAGGGCGAGCCGGCAGAAGGCGGCTCTACCAGATAGAGAAGCAATATGGTGCAAGCAACCTAGTAATTTAAGTAGAGGTGGATGGACCATTTTTACCAACAGCTCCTCTATCTCTACCACAATGTCTCAAGTCCTATTTTACTACCCAAGTTTTTCGCCCCCAGTGCCCATACTATACTCGAGAAGGCCCACCCTCTTAGTCGCCGAAACATCCTCCTCCGTAAGTCTACCGGCCGCCGAATTTTAAATGGTCAAGAGAAACTGAACCTCCCGGTGTATGATATGGATGGGTATATAAAGGGGCTTTCTCATCTCCATTTGTACTTTAAGTTCTCACTCACTGACTATTTTAATATATTTTAAAATTGAATTATACCTTTCGTGTTCACTATGACACCCCCTTATAGACCAGTGAGGCCTTATGCATCTAGTAAATGATAATTAGATAATGTGTAACTACTTCGCATATATCTACAAGGCGCCTATCAAAAAGGCTACTTGTTTTGCATTTGCGCAAAGTACTTTTCCCAGCCGATCTCGCGCATCTTAACCCCCTTCATGTCTAGGTTTTCATCCTTCGCGACTTTTGCATACGCTTCAACTTTCCTCCGTAAACTATCATCATGGGCCCCGAGTATGCGAACAGCCAGTAGTGCTGCATTTATACTATTGTTAATACCCACAGTTGCAACTGGAACTCCTGCATTCAAAGGGTCAATAAGTAAACTATGCGACCAGGAAGATAGGTAAACTACACACCTCGAGGCATCTGTACAATGCTGTATAGACTATCAACGCCATCTAGGGCACTGCCCTTTACTGGTACGCCAATAACAGGCAGGGATGTATGAGCAGCTGCCATGCCGGGAAGGTGAGCAGCTCCGCCCGCGGCGGCGATGATAACCTTAATACCGCGCGATGCGGCTGTAGAAGCATACTCAGCCATATAATCAGGGGTGCGATGGGCAGACGTGATATCGACCTCTAGTTTGATATTAAAATACTCCTCAAGCAATTTGAGGCCCGGAACTAGTGTCTTCAAATCACTGTCCGACCCCATAACCACACCAACGGTCGGCCGGGGCGTTGATAAGATATTTGTCTTTGCGCCATCGCCATCTGCAAGCTGAATAAGAGGTTGAATAAGCTCCTCAGCTTCGCGCATTGTGGGAGCCGTGACTGTAACATGCCCCATTTTGCGTCCTGGCCTGCCAGCACCTTTTCCATAAAGATGAACTCCTGAATTCGGTATGGATAAAGCGGACTCTGCGATTTTTAAGTGTGCATCGGGAGTAGACCCGCCTAATATATTCAGCATAATCGCGGGCTGACGGAGTTCGAGGCTTTTCGCAGGGATCGGAAGATCCAATATCGCCCGCAAATGAGCGTCAAATTGAGATACGGCGCATGCTTCAATAGTATAATGTCCAGAATTATGAACGCGACTAGCAAGTTCACAAAGTAGTATCGAGTGGTCTTCTAGGAGGAACATTTCGACGCCAAAGACGCCTTTTCCATCAAATGCGGCAACTGCATCTCGCGCAATCTTCTGGGCCGCCCTATTAATATCATCTGAAACGTTTCTCGCCGGAGCGTAGACAAGCTTGCATATCGAATTCTCCTGCACTGTCTCAACGGTAGGGTATGACAAGACGGCATCTTTTGTCTTCACGACTATGACAGCCAGTTCCTATTTAGGAAGTGAGCTCAGGCTTCATAGTCGCCATATGACTCTCGCATACCATTACAAAACTTGCCCATTTCTCTGCATAAAGGGGCCGACCGTTCAGCGCCTCCAATGCTGCTGGTATGTCCTCCCTAGACTTCACAGCAAAGTTGCCTAAGTCCCGTATTTAGCTACAAATTTCCCAAAACGTAATGAAATAAGAATTTTAGAACGAAGTAGCTGGTCCCTCACCTCGGCCATCGTAAGCCCCAGTTTTCGATTTTAGCATTAAGGGAAAACCAAGCTCCTCTCCAATTGAGCTCAGTTCTTCTGCTGTGCCATTTTTTAACTCCCGGTACTCCGCCTGCGGAATCCCAAATTTGGCTAAATGTTCTTTCTGTGCGAACTTATCTTGAATAATCCGGATACTGTTCCAGCTCGGTTGGACATCAACCAATGACTCGACCTCTTCCAGCGCATATGTATCAACATGCTCAATTTCAGCAGTCAACACGTCACTATTTTCGGCCAGCTTGCGTACGGAGTCACGGTCCATAAAAGAGCCGGTGACATGGTTATCATTCCAAGAGATCTGTTTTGCGGGGGCTTTCTCCGCATCTAGGATGTTCATTTGCACATTTAGTCGGTTGGCGGATTCCATTAACATTCTCCCCAGCTGCCCGCCCCCCAAAACACCCACTTTTCTGGAGCACGCCATTTGAAAAGCGTCCAAATAGATATATTTGCTTGCTACCTAGTTGTGCTACAATCACACAAGAAAAATCATACAAACATAATATTGCCAAGACGCTAGGTAACATATTATTCCGATGCCGGTAAAAATGTCGGAAATTGACGTATTCGAGTGTGTAAGTTACTGGAAGGAATAGCGGGGTAACCATTAATCCGAAGGTGCTCAAAATTTGGCAAAGCATAAACTCGCATTGGTACCGCCAAAGCCAAAACTGTTCGTAAGCACAGCATCCACACGTCGGTCTTGTGCTACGTTCGGTACATAATTGCAGCGGAAGTCATCGGTGGTATCTTCGAGATTGATCGTTGGTGGCAATATTTGCTACAAAAGCTGTGTTAGCTACTATGCTATCAGAGGAAAGCATTGGGTTCCTACCTCGTGGATCGTAAGGATAGAAAATATTGCTTCGATAGCACCAGCACCACCCAAAAGGTGCCCTATGGCACCTTTGGTGCTACTAACATTGATATCCGATTCTTTTTCCTTACCATCGGACCCGAGGAACAGCTGTGTAATCGCAGCGTTTTCTGCCGCGTCTCCAATCACAGTAGACGTGCTATGTGCGTTGATGTAGTCAATCTTACCTGGAGGTAAACCGGCATTTTTCAAAGCACGTCTCATGGCCAGTACAGCCCCTTTGCCTCCTTCCTGCGGTGCCGTCATGTGGTACGCATCGGCAGAGCACCCGTAGCCTTTCAACTCCGCATATATCCGCGCACCACGGGATTTCGCGTGTTGCAACTCCTAGAAATGGTTAGAAGGTAGAGAAGCAAATAGACTAGGGGGAGTTGAGCAGACCTCGAGGACAAGTATAGCAGCCCCTTCGCCCACTACGAAACCTTGACGGTCTTTGTCGAATGGGCGAGACGCCTTTTCAGGCCGGTCATTGAAACCGGTGGCTAAACTGCGAGCCCTGGCAAAACCACCGATCGTAAGAGGGTGAATACAGGATTCTGCACTTCCAGCGACCATGACATGCGCATCTCCATATAGTATGAAGCGGGCGGCATCACCTATTGAATGAGCACCAGTAGTGCATGCAGTCGTGACTGCATGATTCGGGCCCTGAGAGAATTAGTCTGGCACTCCTCAGAGAGAAATAAGAGACGGTGTGTTACCATGAAGCCATATTTCATTGAGAGATGCCCAGCGCCCAGATTGGTGAGGGACTTTGGTACAAATAAGGGCGGAATTTTCCTATATCCCTACATTGTAATATGCCAGTGTTAGCAATATCGATGTTTTAGGGGATAAAACAGATATAAGCATTGAGGCACACCTTGCCACCACCAGATAAATTTCCTGCATACGCAAGAGAAGTGTTGTATATTTCTTCGAGGTTTCCTACCCCGGAGCCCAGGCATACACCCTATAGCATGAATTAGGCAAAAGGTTATATGACAACAGCTTGCCAGATCATACTGTCATTTCCTTAGCATCTTCTGCCTCAGGCTTCCAGCCGGCATCACTGAGAGCTTCCTCAGTGGCTGCCAGTGCATACTGAGTGAATAATGCTGTCTTTCTTTCTTCCTATAGCGAGCGATACCGGAATATCAGCGGTGAAATCGCCGGATTTCGGCAGCGCACTTTTTCATTTTCAAGCAACTCACATCACGGGTAACCCATTCAGATGAAGTCCAGCCACCAAACTGCTTTGGCCCTCGGGGCACAACAGCGGCAACTTGACATGGTATTTCTGCAAACCCCGGATGTCTGTCTTTCACAGAGACGATACCACACTGGCCGTCCAACAGACGTTTCCAGGTGTGGCGAACACCTGGATGTTCAGCTCAGTCAGTCTTATCAAGCTAACAGACGCAAATCCCCAGGCGATACTGGGGAGTACACCATTGACCCCCGCTTACCGGTTCCTAAGGGAGTCACAGCGCCCAGTCCCGTAACCACCACGCGTCGCATTACATCAAATTTAGCGCATAGGGGAGTTCAGGTACAGCAAAAAACCAACGGCGATCCGCAAACACGCGCAAAGTCATCTCGAACTTCTCATAGTAACTCCAGCGAATGGGTATCCTTCTCCGTGCTTGGGGCGAGTAGTTAGCTCCAATCAGACCTCAGATAATCTCGAGCTGTTCGGAGAAGACAAGAATCCGCGGCGTTTTGTTTCCCCGGCAATCGCACCGAACCGGCAATCTCACTCGTGGCCTGCATTGGCGCCCCGACCAGCCTCGTGTCACAGCATTTCACTGTGCCAGGCTTTTGGACAACGGAGAATATGATTCTACATCTACAGAGTGTCTTCCTTGCTTTATCGGCCTATCTGCAATTCGCCGATTGCCATCAGAACCACGAAGACGGCCAACGTCCAATTGATTCCAGCGCCGCAGCGTCACTCGCGAAGTGGGAACAGGAAGTAAGCAAAACCTGCAATCAATCCCTAGCTTGGGGCGTATTATCCTCAAAAATAATTCACATCCCTGCAGCTATATGTAGTTGTTTGCTCTGTCGCCGCTAAATACCTATTGACACACACGCCTCGTTCAGTGGGCATTCGCAGGCATTTCCACCTTTGCCCATCTCAAACATGTAAAGTGCCTCGTCGAGCCCGATGAGCTCTTTGATATTGCCATCATCGGAGCGCCGTTCGACACAGCCGTTTCGTATAGGCCGGGCGCTCGTTTTGGCCCGCGGGCCATTCGCGCCGCCAGCGCCCGCCAGATGCCAGGGCTTGGGTTCAACCACCGGGCAGGAATTAATCCGTATATGAGCTGGGCGCGGATTCTGGATTGTGGCGACATTCCCGTCGTGCCATTCGACAACAGCGTCGCGGAACGGCAAATGTACGAAGCGTTCCTGGAGCTCGGGAAGCGGCCAACGCCAAAGAAGGGTAAGGCCAAGCTCGTTACGCTGGGCGGCGACCATAGCGTCGCACTTCCGGCGCTGCGTGCGCTATACAAGATCTATGGTCGCCCGATCACAGTGGTGCATTTCGATGCGCACCTCGATACGTGGAATCCCTTGCGGTATTCCTCCGTCTGGGCCTCCGAGCAGTCCCGTTTCACGCACGGCAGCTTTTTCCATACAGCTAGTGTCGAGGGCATCATCTCAAATACCAGCTCAGTTCATGCGGGGCTCCGAACTCGTCTCACGGGTACGGATGATGGGGACTATACAAACCCGGGGCCGGAGCAGGGGTTTTTGCGGATCCATGCCGATGACATTGATGACATTGGCGCCAAAGGGGTTATCGAGACCATTATTTCTCGTGTTGGCTTATCCCCGAATGAGCCTGTATATCTAAGCCTTGATATTGACGTTCTTGATCCTAGCATCGCTCCAGGAACAGGCACGCCGGAGCCGGGTGGTTGGACGACCCGAGAATTGATTAGAATCCTTCGTGGCATTGAGAATTTGAATCTCGTAGGGGCCGATATAGTGGAGGTTTCGCCTAGTTACGACGGCCAAGCCGAAGGCACGGCACTTGCCGCTGCCCAAGTGGTGTATGAATTGTTGTCCAGTATGGTGAAGCTGGAGCTCAAAGCGGCTACTGGACAGGAGCATCAGAACAACCGTGATGAGTTGTGATGCACGTCTTACAAACAGTTGGCTAGCCCTCTCATCCATATACTATACTCCGTATATACTGTCGTAGATACCCAAGTTAGTGCTACATACCAGGATCGAAGCTGAATTGATATGATTTACGAAGCAAAGGATTTTAAACGGGACTAGATGTTAGTAACTGAGTTGCTCAACGAAGTGAAAGATGGGGCACAATATCCCAGTTGTAGCAGATACGAGGTCAAACACTGCCTTAGTCACAGTCAAGTATGTCACTAGAAAGAAACAAGCACACTTGCTTCTGTGGGGACTCTAGGCAGGAAACAAGGAATATGTACGGGATAGAAGAATACCGAGAAATTACCACCATTGCACACAGTATGAACCTTGTAGGAAAGCATTCAAATTCAAGCTTTTCATAGAGATCATGTGGTAGCTTGTTTGATATAGAAGAGCTGGGGGGAAAACGGTTAGACACTAGGATGAGTAGGGCAATCTAGGAAACTTATTAAATGGAATCAATTCATCAATCTGCCTTGGTAGCCTGTGATTTTTGTCTCGTCAATCACAATAATAGCTGAAATAAACGGGACAAAAGCGAACACAGGGCCAGGGGTGGGTGGAAGAGGGAGGGCAACAGGATGAATTGCACAGGGCGGGGGAAAAACACGAAGAGGAAAAACACACAATCCCATCCCGATTAAAAGATTCGCCATTTCACACGCCTTCCTTAAAAAAAATCCCCTTCATAATGCCATCATCACATTGTCTTTGTGTGCTTTGGTGGACACGACAGAAGTTATATATGACTGTCCAGTTCAATCCAGGTTGCGAGGGCATGCTCGATGGCGCAATAAAACAAGGAATAAGCTAATCTAGGAGTATCTGGAAGGGAAGATCGCTATACTTTGCCAGAACGCCGTCGCATAATGTAAATTTAAACATTACAAGATCTTGCAGACGCGAGACTTCTTGCGGGTGCTTGGAGGCTCCAAGGCGGCAACAATAGCCTGACGGAAGGCGAGGTGGTTAGTAGCTGTATCACGAAGCTGGGGGTGTGGGAGAGTAGGGAGGGAGTGTTACCTCGTCAAAAACATCCTTCAGCTTGTACTGGGTGAGGGCAGAGCACTCGACGTACTTGACCGCGCCCAGTTCTCTCGCCATCCGCTCGCCATCATCTTTGCGGACGGGGACCATCTTCTGCTTCGACAGCTTTTCGCGCACCGCGGCGTCATCGCGCAGATCGGTCTGGGTGCCGACGATCAAGCACGGCACGCCCGGGCAGTGATGGCGGACCTCCGGAAACCATTTCTCTCGCACGTTCTCAAAAGAAGCCGGAGACGTGACGGAGAAGCAGACGAGGAAGACATCGGTCTGCGGATAGGACAGCGGGCGGAGGCGGTCGTAATCTTCCTGTCCAGCGGTATCAAAAAGACCCAGAGTGTAGGGCTCGTCTCCAATCCTAAATTGCCAGCTATGTTAGGCCGGTATTCCCAGCACGCATGGGCAGTCGTTCTGTGGGAGGCAGAAGAGGGGGCGGCGTAACTCACATTACCGTAACAGCATAGTTATCGAAGACCGTGGGGACGTATTCGGAAGGGAACTTGTTCGTGGTGTATGAAATTAATAGACAGGTCTTGCCAACCGCTCCGTCGCCGACGACAACGCACCTGGAGAGGCGAGGGAGGGTTGTTAGCTAGCAGCCCAAGAGGAAGGGTGATGATGTCGTTGCGACAGGTGAGCCTGCCGTGCAGGGAACCACCTCACTTACTTGATCGTAGCAACAACCATTGTGGCAGCAGACGAGAATCACACCTGTGAAGATTTGGATGGTCCCTTTTTTTTTGAGGCACGGCTGGGAACGACGGGAAGCGGGCGTGAACAAGGATGCTCAACGGCGGCGGCTGGAGACGACAAACGCTGCAAAGTGGCTGGCAGCAGACGACGACGGCGACGACCACGACCCCGACGAGCAGGATACGGCAGTGAATCGCAGGTGAGGCGGTAAGACGGCGGGCAGGGGAGTTCCGTCAACACGACCTGAGTTGGCGCCGGTGACACAGCCAGAAAGTGACGGCGGATTCAGGGCGAGAGCGGAGCGAAACGAGGGAGCAGAAGAGGAGCTGGGCGGTAGGCTTGCCGGTCAACACACACATACGCACATAGCACGACACAGCACAGCACAGCGCAAGCCACGACAGAAGAGCAGGACAGGACAGGACAGGACGGGGCAGGGCAGGACAGACGGGCAACCTACGACGGGGAGGCGAGGTGGGCGGCGGGCGACGCAGCAGAACGCGCGCTCAGGGACCAGCGAGACCCTGGCGAGTTGCCTGCGGACGGACAGGCGGGTATTGGGCAGAGCAGCGCAGCGCAGCGGAGCGGGCAGAGGGCGGCGGGCACGATGTTTCACGCAGCAAGCAGTGAATTCGTATCGACTTGATCTGGGCTGATTCTGCTGGTGGTTTGAGACGGGCGGGCGAGCGAGCGACCAGCGCGAAAAAGCCAAAAGGGGGCGTAACCCCAACCCAACCAGCGCCCACAAGCTGCCCGCCAGCACCACCACCACCACCACCCGCAGCCCGCGCGGCCGAGGGTTCTCCGCATCGCTGCCTCAGACTGCCTGCCGCCGCCGCTGCCCGCCGTTTCTGATCTGTCTGGGGCTGCTGTCCGCCAGCGAACGTCCCGGCCCGCGATACTATCCGCGGCTGCTGTTGCTGCTGCTCCCGCCCGGTGGCTTTTTCCTGCTAGTGAGTTGGCTAGCTAGCTAGCTATGCTATCTACTCTATGGGTGAGACGCTGTCGTGGAGCCCGTCTCATGACAGCGTGCGCTGCGCCGTCTCCCGATGATCGCCTGCGTGCGAGGGTGCGCCGCGATGCCAGGTGAATCCTAGCCTGAAACGCCGCCCGGATGATGACAGCCTCGCCCGCTAACTAACTAACTCTCCAGCGGAGACGCTGCAGAGGATCCTCTCTCCAAGCCAATCGCCGGCGACAGCACGCTCCCAAGACGTGTTTCGACGCCTCGTCGCTGTGCAGACCTCACGGTGGGCGAACCGCTGGCGCGCTGCTTGCTCGCCCGCCGGCCTGCCAGCCTGTCAATTTCGCGCAGTTTCGTCCGAATCCATGTCCCTTGGTATGTGACAGACTGAGCCTCTCCAGCAGCCTAGTTCGATGTTTGAAATGCGGAGAATACCTCGCTCGAAATTGCCAGGAATAATGGGCACCCGTCCTAGCATGCTATGGCCGGAAGCGCTGCCAACGCCTCCAGCACTGGTGCGTCAGGTGCATCAGGCATCGAAATGTTCATGCATTGCCGCGCGCTTTGCCGCCTTGCCACGACATACATACGTACATACCCACAATTGTATTATATGGCTCGCGGGGGCTATGCGTGGATATCCATCTGTATATAGCTTTGTTCTTCGCCGTCTCTGAGAGTCTGCACCGGCTGCAAAAAGGGTAAAATATAGAATAACACCACTCCAAAGGCCTGGACTGACGAGGTCTTGCGGTGTGAGGTCAAAAACTGCGCAAATGACGCTGACAGTGCGTGCCGATGGGTCCTGAGCCCCCTATCGATAAGGAATGCCATGGCTTCAGAACAGCTGGCACTTCTCGACCGTTTCATCTGCGCAGTGTTTGCATGGTTTCAACCCCCAGTTTGAGCACCCGGGTGGGGATTTTGTCGAATACCTACTGGAACCTGTTCATCGCGTGTATATCCCGTACACAAGCACTGATATCAGCTGTGCCTAGGCAGCAGGTATGTGGCCGGGATACGTTGTCGGCGGAAGTTTACCATACGCGTGGGTGCGCGGCATCATTTCCACCCTTGCAGAGCGGTGCGTGAGTAGAAAAGAAACGTTGCCCGTCCAATTGAGGTAAGGATCAGCTACTCTCTGTCAAATGGTATCGAGGACGGTCTAGCTTCGGCCGACTGTAGGATTATGAGCACTCCGAGGTGAAAGAAACTCAGCTCATGTCATTTTCTCTACAGGCGAAGAGTGAAACAGCGCGATACTGTGGGAAAAGAAAAATCGTACGATAGCTAGGAATTGAAAAAATAAAATGAGAATCTAGACTCCAGCAGCTTCCCCAGCGGCCTTAAGCAACTCCTCCCCTGCCTTATCCCATTCCTTGTCCGATCTGCGGGCGTACTCAATCGAAGCAAAGCCTGTAACGACGATCATGTCGAAATTGTCAAGAGCGCAAGGTTCCTGAACCAGCAATATGAATTTATCCTTCCGGCGCGACAAAAAAGACGACTGTTTCTCGAACCGAGCTATCACGCGCTTGTGCTGGTCGACCAATTTTATGTTGCTTGTGAGCATGCTGCCATCCTCTTTCCACTGCAGCTTTCCCAGTGGTGACTCGAATTTTCGCCCGCACGCAAGTGGATCCGAGCGCTTCATTGTGATATCTACTGGCCTTGGTTCTGCCTTTAGCGAGACATCGATCTTGGAGGATAGGCTGTGAAAGGTCGCGCTGCCGACAACGACGTCTTGTGGGTGTTGTTGGTATGGCTCCTGGTAAGGGTGCCGATGGCGAGTCACTGTGACATGCGGTTTCGACTTTCGTGATGTCTCTATGGAATAGAGCCGCGTGGTCTTATCGGTATCAAAAATGTGATAGACGGGGCCTAAGGCTGCTTTTGCCTTGTCGACAAAAAACACCCGGTTTGGGTCCATAGAGTCGAATCGACCTGGAAACAAGAAACCGCAATTAAGGTACAACGAAGAAATTTGTTAGTCAAGTCAATTGCGTGGAATGTTCTAACTCAGCTCGTAAGCTGGATATCTCCCGAGGAAATTCATCTTTCAAGGCGGCTGGCCGTCCTTTATCAGCATTCCAGGGTTTGTCTAAACGTAGAATGTTTCCAGAAATAGTCCTTCGTGGACAAATCAAAACTGGCATTGCGCCTCGCGGATATAAGCGAGCTGCCACTGAGTCCAGCTCACCTCGTGTCGATCTGACAGCACCGTTGTCCGTTCAGCTCACACCTGTTCATTGATAAATCACAGCCTCTTACGAGGACGCACAAATACGGCTAGCGTGGATTTGTCATTCTATGTGGCGCTAAGCCTCTTCCAGCCTCTAATCTTGGCAAATCTTCCCATAGTGCGCCTTACCGGATTGGGTTATCTCTGGGTTTGCTGCGAAATTCAACATCGACCGCCTTTTGGTTGCGCGAAACCTTTCAAATCCATGTGAAACGCTGCAGATACTCTTCTTTCCCCGCAGTTTTTCTTTGTCGATGCTGCGAGGGGCCCGCCCGAAGCTTGGACGCCTCGTAATTTACGACGGCCTGTCGGCCCTTTAGGACCCCGGCACCCGCCTTTCTACTGGGTGAACAAATGCAACCATTCTCGGGGAACCGTGGCCGGAGAGCCCAGACAACATACAAGGTTGGCGCCTTGTCGCTAGTTGATCCAGTACTGTTGAAGATATATTTAATATCTGCACCATCATCATATCTGTGTCGACATCTGTCCTTGCGTTCATTATTCATTTGGGCTAGCAGGACGTGTCCTTACGATGGGTCTACTAGCTAACCTAATACCCCTTCTTCCTTCCGCATGGAAGTTGATTGGAATTTCATTTGCTATTTGGATTCTCATTGATGTTTGTCGGGGAGTTTTCCGTGTGTTCACCTCTCCTTTCCCAGGGCCAAGAATTGCCAAATTCACTGTCTTATATATGAGATGGCAGCAGTTGAAAGGTAGCTAGACTTCATGGGCTTACAGCTGCGCTTGTTCTGATGCATTTTGTAGGAAGAGAATTCCTTCATTATCACCTATTGCACCAAAAATACGGCCCTATTGTGCAACTTAGTCCCGATGAGATTTCATTCTGCCATGCAGATGCTTTGTCACAGATATATGCTGGCCCACGAGGTTTGGATGCAGGCGATGCCTTGTCTGCTTTCAAGAGCTACGGCTCAGAAAACCTTGTAACCACTCTTGACGCTGATCGGCATGCGGCTCGCAGGAAGATGGTCATTGGCCATTATTCCAACTCCATCGCCATAAGCCCGGGCGTTCAGGCAGTCTTCAAAAAGTATATTGACACGTTCATGCAGATAATCGAGGAAAAGGCCAGTTCTTCGCCCTCTAGAACTGTGGAAATATCTTCTTGGTTGAGGTGGCTGTCAGCGGACATCATTCTTCATCAGATTTACGGAGAGTCAAATCACCCCAATCTTCTAATGAGTGAGGCATCGAGAGAAGACTTCAAGGGGTTACTTATGACTGCTCTGGATTTTGTTCTAGGCCCTATTGCCTTGTTGATAACATTGTTTCCAAGTTAGCACTGTCCCTTTCGTATGAAAAGATAAGCTATATTAACATCTTTGCAGAATTTGCCACTTTATTACAAGCAATAAATGGTCCTGACAAGATTGGGATGTACGGGATGAGACAAGTCGAGGCTGCGTTGTCTGATACATCTGATAATAAGGAGGAGATAACCACACATCTCAAACTCCTCTCTTCTCGCCTTAAGAAAGACGGGCCGACTACACTTCTACCGAGCAAGAATTATATCGCCAGTGATTGTCTTGATCACTTTATTGCTGGTTCGCTTTAGCCTTTTGCCTTAGAATATCGATGATTCACTAAAATTTCTCGAAGGTTATTTTTCTCCAGCCGATCTCTTCTCCGCCCTAATATGGGAACTTTCCCTTCCTTGGAACAAAGTGCATCAAGATAAACTCCGGCAGGAGCTGCACGAAGCAGGAATCTCGACTGGAATACATCCGGATATCCTAGTACTTCAGAAGCTACCTTATTTGAACAACGTATTGCGCGAACTACTTCGGGTCCATACTCCCATTCCGATAGGTTTACCTCGCAAGGTGAAGAGAGGCCAAAATGTAGTAGTTCTAGGGGCAAAAATACCACCTGGAGTAAGGCTAACTATTCCGCCCCAGATTTCACCTCCGTGTTTCAGACCTAAATGTAACCCTAAATAGACAACGATACACGCTCAAGCCTACTCCATCCATCGTGATCCGCAAGTATTTCCAGGTCCAGACAAATGGAACCCAGAACGTTGGAATATTCCAACCGCATCTCCAGAATTCCGAGAGATGCAGAAGATGTTTTGGCCGTTCGGCTCCGGGGCAAGAATGTGCTCAGGCATGAAGTAAGTCACTATTTTTCGCGAGGATATCCAATATTAGATGTCCCTTTCTCTCTAACGCGTTCTTTGATAGTATTGCATGGGCAGAACTTCGACTTGTCACAGCAAGAATATATAGCACCTATGAAACAAAACTGGACGATATATTCCTTAACACAAACGGGAATTTAATCCCTGAGTTCAAGAGAAAAGATTATTACCCATCAAAATTAACAGAGCCCATCAGGTTCTTGGAAATCTAATGGAGCGCAGGATGGCACGTCAGATTGTAACATACTTCACTCCTTAAAAGCTCTCCACTCTAGACGAGTACTATACAGCAAAGTATTCCCCTCATTAATGGACTTCGAGGGAAATCTTATCCCAGGGTCTTCATAAGTAACATACTTGAACAAGAATTTCCATTCCAGAACCGTAAATACTTATACAAACACGCCAGGAATAATTATCTACAAATAACCAAGGAACGCCGCAAGACAAAACGATAACCTATAACCCGAGGCCCGTCTAGGTTTATAAAAGATAAGAATTTGTAGGAGCAAGATTTCACGCTTCATTATATGCAAATCGTGAGGAAATCGTGTCGTAATATGACGTAAATCAGAAATATATGTGTGTGTGTATGTAGGATATCCTGTCACCATATGAAGAAGTAGAGTATTGCAGAATAGATGTACCTCTGGTGTTGCCAAGTATTGAAGGTGTCAGAGATTTGGAGTTCAATAATGAACCAATGAGTAGATGGCAGTGACTTGTTAGCTATTGAGATCATTGCCGTGAATTCGGTCTTGATAGTCCAGGAATAGCACGGCTACCAGCGTCAAATTCATCTTCCACATCAGGGTGGCCGATGATCTTGCCTCTGGTTTTCTGGATCATCTGGGAGGTGTTATTAGTATAGAGGCGAATAGAGGAATATTAAAACTAGGAACGGTAGCATACCATGTCAAGTCTGTAATCCTTCATCATCAGACTAAGTGGGATCAACGGGATGGTCACGAAAACCGCGATTTTCAAAAGAGTTCCCATTGTTTCTTCGTACGACCGATTTATGGCAATACGTGTTGGGGATCCCATAGGATATGAAAGCGCCTTGGTCAACTGCCCAAATATCGCATCCGCATCTTTTTGGCTCTCAGGAGGGAGATAGTTATGAAGTTTCTTTGGAATAGAATGTGTCCACACAGCGCCTGAGATGGCTGAGCCAACGGCGCCTCCCATTTCAAGAGCTGTCAAGAACATAGCTGTAGCGGCGGCCACTTCTTGATGACTCGCGGAGGCTTGGACGCCCAGTTGTACTGGAACGTTCACAAGACCGCCTCCAAAGCCAATAATTGTTTGAATGACAAGAGTTTGAATAACACTGCTCCCTTCGTTGTGGGTGAATAGCATCAGAATGAGCCCGCCAATATAGACAAAACAGCCACCTGTAACAAAAGGGCGATATCGTCCAGTATATTTAATGAAGAATGAGATTATAACCGCAGAGACCGTAGATGTAAAGGCGAAAGTTTGGGTCACACGGCCAGCGGTGACAACAGATTGACCTTGAACAACCTGAAGATAAGAGTAGAGGTAAGGCTGCACGGAGAAGTAGAAAGCCACTATTTACTATTAGTAAAATGGGATGTCAAGGTAAGAATGAGCTTACTGAAGTAGAAAAATGCAAAAGCACATCCAGCAAGCGCCGTTCGCTGCCTAAGAAGTTTCAATGAAAGCAGTGGGTGAGGTGCCAGTCGGTTTGAAGTCTCCCAGAAAGGAAACAAGACCAAACATGCACATCCAATAACCATCATGCTGATGATACTTCCATTCTGCCATGTATTTTTTGCATTGGCGGCCAAGGTCAATGGTACCAAAATGAGGATGAGCGAAGCAGAGAGTAGAACCAGACCAAAAAGATCCAGTTCGTACCACGCACTACGAAGCATACTTTTAAGCCCCTTCCCTTTCCAAGATCTGGGCTCTATGAGATGAAGTTTGCGCGCTTTTCTCTGATTAAGCCATAGAGTCATAGCTAAGGGGAAGAAGGCTGCAGGCAGCAGTATCACCCACATTCCATAGCCCCAGCGCCAATTTAACTCGCGAAGCATGAATTCAGCGATCATAGGCCCGATCCATACTGTGACCAAAAAGGGTAGGTCGGGAAGACTAGCAAATAATGCACGATTGAGCAAATCACTGCTGTCCGCAATAAAGACCTGTTGGAGTATCTGTAGACCTGTCGAACCGGCGGAATAGAATATCTGTGCAGAAGCATATGTCTGGACATTCTTCGATGCTGCCATTTGTGCGTAACCTAGAACGAATATAAAAACGCTGATACAAAACGCTTCAAATCGACCGAAAACGTCTGCAACTTTTGCCATTGGAGGCTTGATAACGGCTGAAAAGAACGTTAGATAAAAATTTTTACTAAGGGTTTGGGAATAAATGAAGGGTTCAGACCGTTGATGACATTTTGAACGACCAATACAGTAGATATTAAAGAATGCTTGCTAAAGGAGCTTGTTGCGTATGGGGACAGTGACATCACAGTTTGACCCTCAAGCGAGGTGCAAAATGCCATCAAAAAAATACTATTTCTGTTAGCTGGGTAGTCGGGAAAGGCGAGTGCTTAATATCCCACCCCAAATATGCTATAATCAAAGATTTCTGAGTCCAAGTCCGGCTAATAGCTTCAATCTTACGGACACCTTCTTGCACATCGGTATTTAGCGACGCGGACGACGACGTCATAGGGTCGCCGAACATAGGTTCATCTTCAAGCACCTCTCTTGGTTCCACGACCAAAAGACCTTCGGTTTCGTCATTATTTCCATGCCTTCGATACTCCGAGTCGAATGCTCCATAATTCGTCGGGCTCGGTGAGCGACGTTCGTGGCCCATGACTTAAACGGGGCACGGGATCTTAGCGGAGGGGATTATCAGCCGCTGGAAGGCGGTTTGCGGTCGTACAGAGACGGGAGTTTGTTAACATCGAATTTATTCGCTTGTTCGACCAGTGTTCGATGGAAACGTAGTGTTCAGGAGGCGCAGGACTCGAAAAGGCTTGACGGAGTGTGAAAACGAACAGCCAAGTCGGCAGAAGTAGCCAACTACCGGGGGGAGAAAAGGTAGTTAGTTCTCTTGGGCTGGGTTGAGTAACGTAACCACAACTGTCGTGAAACAGTCGATGGTTGCCAGATTACTGGGTGGGTTGATGGGGATTTCAATGCAAGGGAAAACTTGACAAGTTTAGCAGGTTTGGTTTTCGAGGGGCAAAGTTTGAAGCAGTGACTCTTCCAGCAAAAGCAAATATAACGGCTGTGATGCGCCAGCCGGTCAGGGGACTGATTCGTCGAAAGACTTGGTTGACTGATACATAGGTGGCTGATCGTCCTATATCGTAAGCGAGCTCTTGGTTTTTCGGCGCCCTGCGGAAGCGACCAGAGCGCGCCAACCCGCAGCAGGGCCGACAGGGTAAGGATACTGTTATGGTTAGAGCCCGGCCAGGGTCTCGCGCACGGCAGCATGCGTGTCCAAGGGCGGCGGATATCGACAGCGGGTGGATGAGCGAAACGCGGAGAACTCGATGCGGGAAAGCGCGTGGAGTCATGCGGCTTGGCAGATGATCAGATATGATAAGATCAGTGGCGTGATCGGGGGCGGTGATTGGCCGCAGCGCGGGGTTGGCGCGTGACCGCCAAACCTTAACGGGAAACGCTCGGCAAAAGTCGGATCTGATAAGGCTCGGGCAGCCGACAGCGAAGAAGCCGACAAGGAAACAGGCGACTCGAGATAGAAATATGCTGTCTTCTAGGTACAGAGTCTACCGCTGCTTAACACTGCTTGTCGCGGCTTGGTGCTGCTTGGTTGCTGCCTACGCGGCTGTGACTTCAAGCTCGAAATCCCGGAACGTCACTTCCAGCTCTCCGCCCTCCTTGCCCGGCCGACATGCATACATCCCCACCCAGCACTCTACGCCTTGCTCCTCCGCAAACGCCCAAGTCAGCTCGCGCATCGGAATCCTCGCCTCGCCGTCTTCGCATTGCTCGATCGAGTAGACCCAAAGCACGCCTTTGTCCTTCACCATCTCGAGGATCGCTTCGCGCCCATCGCCCGGAACCGGCGCCAGACTCCAGTCTGCCCAGTTATCCTTCCCCACGGTGCTCAGGTATGGCTTGCCATTGACGAACTCGATCCCGGTTTTTATCCACTTTCGGGCGTCGTCGCGGTGAAGGATCATCACGAGGCCGCCTTGGTCGTAAAGCGTGCTCCATTGGGCACTAACGCGGACCCGAGCACGTTGGAACCGCGACAGTGGCAGGGCTTTGTAGACTGTAGGTGCGTTGGATCGCACGGTTGCCGGAGGCTTAGCCCAGAGATCGGTGCAGGGCGGTGCCTTGAGCACGAAGCCTTTCTTCAGATCAGCGTCGTTGGGTGGCGCCTGGGTGGTGTTCTCCGTGTCAAACTCGAGGTCTGCCATTTTCGGAAGCTGGGAAATCTGCCAGGATATGCCGTTCAGGAAGATGGACGGCGCGTGCAAGAAAGTTGCAACAAATAAGACAGATCTAATTTGCCGAAACCTGTCCCGGCTGGAACGTGTTATGGGTCGAGGCCTTGGGGTTCTCGAGCCCCGCGCGCGAAGGATTCGCAGCCTTGACTCAGCCGCCAACAACCAAGAAACCATGCACGAGCATTCAAGAATTGCTTGTCAGCCGACCCTTCCCAGCCTCCCAAAGGCAGCGTCTATCTAGAGTATCTTTACTATACATAGAGTGGACTGTACAGAGTATAACGCTCAACCAACCGCGCACAAGAAAGACGAAGCAATGTCCGCTCCAGCAACGCCAATTATTTTATTAAGAAGAAAACAGGTGTAGAAGCGAAACCCCCGGGAAACTCCGTATATTATGGATCATCATGCGGGACGGTGGATAAAATTTATGCCTCTCTGTCCAAACTCTGCGCCTGGCACATCTCGTAATACCTGCCCTTCATTCTCAAGAGTTCTTGGTGCGTACCCCGCTCCACAATCCGGCCCGCGTCGAGCACGAATATAGCATCACAGTCTTGTACTGTGCTAAGACGATGCGCCACTGCGATCGTCGTCCTACCTTTCTTGGCTGTCTCCAGCGCCGCCTGGACGATGCGCTCACTCTCCGTGTCCAAGGCACTGGTAGCCTCGTCGAGAAACAAGAACCCAGGATGCCGTAAGAGGGCTCGGGCAACAGCGAGGCGCTGTCTTTGGCCTCCGCTGAAGGTCAGCCCGCGGGAGCCTGATTCAGTATTGTAGCCATCAGGAAGAGACTGGATAAAGTCGTGAATGTTTGCGTCCTTGCAAGCTGCTATAATGTCATCATCTGTGACAGGACCTGAGTGGACTCCAAGTGCGACGTTCTCTCGAACCGAGCCTTGGTAGAGAGTAGTCTCTTGAGAAACCAGGCCTGCGCTTTCTCGATATTCCCTGACGTCGATTGCAGAAATCGATTGCCCATGGATGAGAATCTCTCCCGACGATATATCGTAGAACCTTTCAAGTAGCGCCATGATTGTGGTCTTGCCACACCCTGAGGCCCCAACAAGACCAACATTCTGTCCACGATAGATTTTGAGGTTGATCTTGCGAAGTACTGGATGATTTGGTCGGCTAGGGTAGTGAAATGATACGTCCTTGAATTCGATCGCAACGTCCGAGTCATCTTTGGCCAGAGGGACACCTTTCGAGTCATTGATTGGTGCAGTTTGTTGTCGGAGGTGTAAGATCTGGTTTGCAGCAGCATGAGCCTTGGTTGTATCTAAAATTCATCAGCCGATCGATTTGGATATAATATGAGCTGGAAAAAAAACTTACTCAGTGTAAATCCAAAGAGAAACCCGGCAGCATGCCCACCAAAAATGATTGCCACAAAAACAACAAAAAAACTCTCAGCGCCGAATTCACCGTATGTCAGAAGACGCCCACCGTACCAAAAGGCCAATGCCATTGCTGCTTGGTCAATACTGTCGGAGAGACCAAAAAATATCATACTGATAACGGTATGTTTGTAAGACCTTGAAACAGGTCCCCTCAGACGTTCACCGTAGCTGTCGTACACCTTCGATTCCAAGGTGAGAGAAGAAACTGTGCGAATGGCTCCGACAGCTTCGGCTGCGAATCGAGCACTTTCAAGATACATTTTTGCGTTTCTGTCCTGACTTTTCATCTCCATTCGCATACGCGTGAATCCCGATAAAAACAAAGGCGGAAGGCAGCCAAACAGAGCGACGAGAGCCAGCTTCCACTGAGTAGCGAGAGCAAGAATTGTGCAAGATACGAGATTCACAAGAACAATAACGATCAGTCCAATGTTGGATGATATCAAGTCTTGCAGAGCTTGAGGGTCCGTAGAGAGTCGTGCTGTAAGACTTCCAGAGGAGTTTTCGGGGAGATCGAAAAAGCCGATATCCTGCGATAACATAGCCCCAAAGTATTCACTGCGATAGAAGCGCGATACGTGGAAAGCGGCAACAGTCAAGAAAAATCCGACAGAGGCGTATGAGAAGAGAACGCCAATAGCCAGAACCAAAAACATAAGGGCCCAAAAGTTCACCCGATCTTTTAACATCTCCAAGGGAAGCTGGAATATGGTTACAATCTTCGAGAAGAGAACGGCCTGTGCAGGAAAGGCGCCGCCTCCACAAACAGATGCTATACCACCGAAAGTGAAATAGACCCAGTAACGGCGTTGCTCATAGAATATTTTGACCAAGCATCGGAAAAGTGACATTTTTCTAGACACGTCGGGCGTCTCCTCCACAACCTCACTAACTGCATGACTGCGGGCAGATTTTGAAGTGGCTATTTTTTCTAGATCAGTTGACTTGGGATCTTCGACACTAGGATCGGTATCCGAAGAGTCGTCGTCGACAATTGTGGAGAGACTTTGGGCATTAACGAGATTCCAGTATGCGCCATGTGCCTCCAAAAGGCCTTCATGTGTCCCTTGCTCAATAACTTCACCCTTGTTCATTACAACAATGTTATCTGCCTTTTTGACCGTTGAAAGTTTGTGTGCAATCAATATTGTGGTGCGAGTTCGTGATACTCTATCAAGGGCGGCTTGGACAACGGCTTCGGCTCGAGGGTCAAGGGCAGAAGTAGCCTCGTCAAGAAGCAAGATTGGTGGATTCGAAATGATACTGCGTGCGATGGCAACTCTTTGTCTTTGGCCTCCACTTAGCAGGCTTCCTCGTTCACCAACGACGGTATCATATCCTTTGGGAAATGTCTGTATGAATTCGTCTGCATTTGCCTCAATGCAGGCTTCTCTCACAAGTTTTCTCTTCTCCGGCTCAGCGTACTTGTCCATCTCGGTTCCATGCAGGCCATGGACGATGTTATTATAAATAGTGTCGTTAAAAAGAACAGGCTCCTAGTCTCGTGTGAGTGTGGATAAAAAAAGCATTGAAGGTCTATTGAATTACCTGCTGCACCAGTCCAATCTGACTTCGTAGCCATACCACATTTAAATCTTTGATATTGTGTCCGTCAAGCTGTATTATGCCTTCTGCAGGGTCGTACCATCGTTCCAGAAGCCCAACAATAGTGCTCTTACCACTTCCACTTGCGCCAACTAGAGCTGTAACTTTTCTAGCGGGAATTTTGAGAGCAACGTTGTTGAGTACTTGAATGGTAGGTCTTGCAGGGTACGAAAACGACACACCAGACAATTCGAGTTCGCCATTGACTTGCTCTGGTTTCAACCCTTCTTGGCTCATAGAATCAATCGCAGGAACTCTAGCAATCATTTTCAACACATCGTTGGCGGCTGCTCCGGCTTTTGTGAAATCGCCTATCGTGGGGGATATCATTGTAAGAGAGGAAGTACCAAGTGCGACAGAAAATAGGACCCTGTAAAGAGGATTAGAATAGTCAATCCCACAGTAAGTCCAGATATCACTTACGTGAGAATTTCCCCGCCAGACCCAATCTGACCCTTAGTGATGAGCTTAACACCATACCAAAAGGCAAGAGAGTATGCGCAATACATAATAAAGAATTCCGAGCTGTACTGAACGCCAAGAACTGGCCCCTTTTTCACTCCGTACCCTTTTGCTGCGTCTAAATGTTCATCGTACTTCTTTCGAAGCTTTCCAGCAGCGCCGAAAGCGGTGACCACCCGAATACTTCCTAGTGTTTCTTCCACAAGACCACCTGCTTTCGAATAGATATCCAATACCTTAGCTTCTAATTTGGCGTCCAGCACTACTGTTATTCCCACAAGTGTCACGGCGGTTGGGATGGAGGTCGCCACCGGCAGGGTTAGTCTCCAGCTTTGGGTAAACGCAACAACAAAGGCCGCAATGAGCATGGCGAAGCCTTGCACTGCGGTCCCAACCTTTTCCGAGAGCCCATTTTGAATAAGGTTTGCATTGTTAGATATTCGAGTCGCGACTGAACCCGGAGTGTATGTGTCGAAGTATGCCATATCTTGCCTGAGGATCGCCTTCACGTACTCTAACCGAAGACGGCGTACACTACGAATGGCTGTGATCGTAAAGCAGTTGGTGTGGATGTAAACCGCCTATGATTGAATGTTAGAGGATATGAACCAAAGCGTAAACTATAGCACCAAGGGTTAACGAACAAAGAATTTCGCAATAAAGAGGTATACCAAATAGAGACTACAATATACGCCAGTCAGTTGCAGAAACAGCCAGCAGCAAATTCAGGAGGAATACGCACGCATTCTTCGAAATTGACCTCCGAAGCTGCTCTGGCGAGACAGTACCTTTTCCATAATCATTAAATTCGTCGACGAATTTACCAAAAACAATAGTCATTAACGGAAGAGTCTGAGTTGAACACAAACCAGTAAGGGGTTCGAAAGTCAGAAGTTATTCCTCCAAATAATTATCAGATCTGCGCACATACCGTTCCAGAACCAATTGCTGCAAGAAATCCGCAGGTACGAAGCACAATATCGATGGGAGTACACCAGGTCCACAGTTTCTATGCCTCGTTAACGGATAATGTCATGAATTGGCCGGGGAATAGTCTAACCAGAAAAGCCCCAAAGCCACCCGAGGACTCATCGTCCTCTTTGCCCTTCCCATCTTTACTTGTTGTCTCAACATCAAGAATAGTATCACGCGCTACATCAGCTGCTGTTACACTGGTTCCAGTGTTTTGCGTCTTCTCCTCGCATGAAAGTTGATTTTTATCCAGCACCTCAGGCTGTATTTGCAGCTGTCGCTCGTTCGAGCTCATCCTGAAAGGGAGGCGCACTAAGTCGCGACCCTATGTATGTACAGAGTATGTGCGCGAAGGAACAGGAACTCCAGGTGTAAAAAGTGGAGCCACAGTCTAGGCTATCGCATTGGAAATAAGTATATAAGAAAACCGTAGAAGAAAGATAAATTCGAAGAAAATGCGGATAGAGACTCTAGAGATATATACGTACAAGAGAAAAGACCCAA
This sequence comes from Ophidiomyces ophidiicola, assembly GCF_022830035.1. Classification (NCBI taxonomy): domain Eukaryota; kingdom Fungi; phylum Ascomycota; class Eurotiomycetes; order Onygenales; family Onygenaceae; genus Ophidiomyces; species Ophidiomyces ophidiicola. The sequence continues at coordinate 23,143 of NW_026054660.1, forward strand.
GGAAACCGATGTGACGGCTTCCTCAGCCAGACATAAAAGAAAGACGGAAGGCAAACTTAAGCTCTTTCACAGAGCTCATTTTGCAATTTTATTCGGGACCCAAGACAGGCGGACCCATGTGTTAGCGGCCATCCCTGGAGCTCGGCGGCCCAGTGTCAACACGATTCTGCCTAGGGGCGAAACTGACGGTCTGGGCAAATGAGTCAACATGAGCAACATTTAAACCTCCGGGCCCCGAGGCCTCCAGACGCCCTGTGCCGAGCGAAGAAGGGGTGCCACTCAACCCCCGAAATCCCGCATCGACTTCGTCTTGTGTGGAGATTTCTCAGTTGGCGTTTGCCGCGCTGCTTCACGTGGCAATCTTTGTTTGCTGGGTTTGCACGCGGCTCGGCGGCCGCCGGAGCGCGTAAAGCCGCGCTGCAGACCGTGAGACACGCTCTCATCCTGTATCAAGTCAAGGAACGCGGCTTTCGCGGTTCGATGCCGCAATGGCTCCGCGGCTTCTGCATCCCGACGAGTACGAGCTCGTGTCCCGGTCGTCCCTGGATTCCCGAGACAGTTTCGACCTGGACGCCGCAGATTTCGAAGCTCAATCCTTGACCAGCCCAAGCTACCCAAAACAGAGAACCTCGCTACTCAATCGCATTTTCCTTTCCGTCCCCTTTCTTCGCCATCAACGCCTCTTCCGCAACCGCAGAATCCAGTCAAAATTAAGCTTAAAGAAGTCCCGACGGTTATGTCACCCTTGCAGGTATCGTCGCTTGTGCTTTGCTCTACACTGCCTCTTCGCAATCCTAGGCATCCTTATTCTATTCACACCTATCTTCCGCCCTTCCTATACGCAAAGGCCATCCCATTATAATATTCTTCGAGACAGTATCCTAGGCTCCTCGAACCACGGCCGCGGTAATCCACGCAACGAAAAGGTCTTCATCGCTGCAAGCATATATGACCGTGACGGAAAACTTGCGCGTGGCCAGTGGGGCAAGAACGTCCTAGATCTAATTGACATTCTGGGACCAGATAACACGTATTTAAGCGTGTATGAGAATGATTCCGGGGATGACTCCTTGATCGCACTCCGTGAAATGGAAAAGAAGGTTCCGTGTAACCACTCAATGATATACGAACCCCATCTGGATTTGAAGCATGTTCAGCATATAGCCCTTCCAGGTTCTTCCGAACGCGTGAAACGGATTGCTTTCCTGGCAGAAGTGCGTAATCGTGCCTTGCGCCCCCTTGATGAACCAGACCAGGTGAGGTTCGATAAACTGCTTTATTTAAATGATGTCTTTTTCAACCCAGTAGATGCTGCGCAGCTTCTTTTTTCCACGAATGCCAATGATGACGGGAAGGCCCAATATCGCGCGGCGTGCGCTGTGGATTTTATTAACGCCTTCAAATTCTACGATACCTTTGCCGCCCGAGATTTAGAGGGTTACTCTACTGGAGTTCCTTTCTACCCTTGGTTCTCTACAGCTGGTAAAGGTGAAAGTCGTCGTGATATATTAGAACAACGAGATGCTGTTCGGGTTAGAAGCTGCTGGGGTGGCATGGTTGCATTCGATGCATCGTTTTTTCAAGCAGTATCGTCACCGTCTCTTAGTGCTTCACATAGTGGTAAGAGCGACGTGCGCACCCAAGCGTTTCATCCGGTCCGATTTAGAGCGGAAACAGATCCTTACTGGGATGCGAGCGAATGCTGCCTAATACATGCCGATATTCAAATCCCACCACACAAATCCAAGGAGCCCACTAGTACCGGAATTTATATGAACCCTTACATCCGCGTTGCATACGACACATCCACTCTCTCTTGGTTAAGCTTTACTAGAAGGTTTGAAAGGCTCTATTCTTTGCCTCATAATATTCTGAACCATCTTGTTGGCATGCCATGGTACAATCCTCGCCGTGAAGAACGGGGAGGCAACAAGGTTGAGCAAAAGGTCTGGGACCCTAAAGGCAAGTCCTACAACAAAGTGATCCGAACTGCAGGAACAGGCGGCTTCTGCGGACGCCGCGCTTTGCAGGTGATGATCACCAATCCTAAGAAGGGGCAAAAGAACTGGGAAATGCTACCAGTACCATCTGAGTAAACGGTGTTCTCTCTCTCGCCGGTCTACTTTCAGCCGGTTGTGTTATATTCGGAGTTTCATGGCAGTTGGGCTTTATATGATACCATTTAGAGTGTTTCCATTGCATCCAGAGCCTTATTTGCGGTCATTATGATGCCATATATGAGAGCAAGCGTAGCAACTTTGTTCCCTTAAAGTCATATCCAACCAGAATATGGCAATTTTTATATGTTTTCTCCTATTATTTAAGGGCATATATAGCCTTTGTTGGACCTCCCGGCTCCAAACCTATATTGGTTGAATGGTTGATAGAAATAGTTCTGTCTTCACAATAAGGTAAATTTGCACGTTATGGTGTTAATAGAACTTCCATTTACAAGTTGAACAAAGGAGTGAGCCAACTTTCCTTGTTTCGCCCAACCACCTCTTGTTGCCAACTGTTCAGGATTTTCATCTTCGGTGATTCCCAGATTTTGACTGCTTGAATTTTTCTACTCCCCCAAAATTACCACCCCTCCTAAATTTCACCTATTTCAACACAAGGCTTCCATACACCTTTCAGCGACACCCTTCAACGTCGTTACATTTTTTTAAAGCTCCCACAAACTGGGCATTTTTTGCTCTTCAACAATACTCTATCATGTCATACCAAGATCTGCCTACCTCCCCTCCTCTGTATAATGCATCTGTTCAATCACAGGCTTTTGCTAGACATCACTCGACTGTGAACTCTCCCCTCGCAGACCATGGAATGCGGGAACAAACACCTTCACTAGAGAAGGAGTCTGGAACTAATGCTACTTCCCCTATATCATCAGCTTCTACTGAATCTATTAAGATTGAAGAGTCTAGGGGTATGCACGTTCTGCCAGGTCAAAACAATCAGCAAATCAGACCAAAGAAGTCAGTCAGTCCTATTAAGAAGGCAGAAGTAGATTTTCCGCACTCGGAGAACAAATGGGAGCCCCTTCCAAATGGCCGACTCACAGAGAGTCGATTATCTGGCAGAAACGAGCGTTGGATCTCGGCAAACCATTCTATTCCTGATAATCGAAACAGCATACCCCCAACTCTAGGTGTGAAGCCAATAATAGACACGGCCGAAACGAGAGAGGCTGAAAAGCAAGCCGCGCATGTTGGACAAGTGTTATTCGACGCATTCAACAGCCTTAGCGAGACCTCTACCCGTCAGGGCTTGGAGGCAAGTCGGTGGGCTGTTCCAGCTGCCACTGAAAGAAGAGTGGCACCCGTCAATAAGATTTCAGCTCCAAAAGCGAAACAGCAGACTTACAGAACAGTCTCATCTCAGGCTGTTATGAATGTTGATGACACATCAGGCTTCATGGCTGTTCTTCGCGCCCGGTCTACACAGACCCTTAAAAAGCCAGAAGTTGCTGCTACGATGAACAACCCACCCGGTTCCAATAAGAGCAGTAAGTATCAGTCGATGTAGTCTTCTACAAACGCTGACATGGTTTCGGCAGTCAAAGCTGGGCACTACCTAAAAACCCAAATTGCGGTAGATACTTCACAACAAGCTGAGGACATAGTTATCCCGCGAAAACAGGGGCCAGGAAATCCAAGCACAATTAGCAAACCTTCCTATATGGCCCCAACTGGTCCTCCAGTTGAAGAGGACCGCGAACATCTGGATTATTTTTCCAGCTGGGGGACACCTCCACCAAGATCAAAACCAAGTAAGAACTTTCTTCAACGGAACTCCACCTGGTGCGGTATTGCTTTTTCTAATGAGCTACTTCTAGGCGCCGAGGTTCGCCGAATCGTTCTTTCTCCAATTCCTGAATTCCTGGCGTCTCCGACCAAGATCCTTTCGCTTATCCATGGCGGCCGTATTGAGTCTGTACAGTATTTACCACAGTCAAAATCTGCACACGTACTCTTCTGTAACCCAGCGGCCTGTAAAAAGTACTATGACTTCTATCCCAATGGGATCGAGGTGAACAGGAATGGCCACAAAGCGGTTATTTTTGTAGACCAATATCAAGAGGTGGATATCATCAGCTCCCGCATTCAAGAATTACTGGATTTGGGGGCAACTCGAGTGATTCGGGCTGTCGGTGCAGATACCTCTATAAGCATGAAAAGCATGGTAGATTTTGTTGAAGGGCGAAACTTCAGGCTGGAGAAAATCGTCGATACGTTCGATGCTTCAAGCGTAAGCTACGCCGTATCCTCCCCAAGTGCTTACCATCGGTTAACTGGCTTCGTAGAAAATTCGAACCGTCACTTTCCATCTTTGCTCCATTGACCATGCTGTCCGCCTACGTTCCAACCTTATCCGTGAGGATATATGGGAACAGACCAACGTGCAGTTTGGCCCTGACCCGTAAGGGCCCCCTTTTTCTTTTTTTTTATTTGTGAAGAAATAATTCACTAATTTTGGGATTTTCCATACTTGTAGCTGTGAACTAGCTACAGGAGTCCACTGGGAGTAAAATATTTCGGTGTATTGCAATGAATAATACTATTTGAATGGACCATCTAGCCTCGCTCACTTAGCAGCTGACGGTGACGGAATTACTGGAAGAGTTTGATCTTGCCTACCTGACGGAGTCTATGGAGTGCGAGGCTACCTAGAATTATTATCTGTTAAGTTCTTATTGCTGTATCAGGGTATTTAGTTAACTGTGGGCGAATAAATTGTTGCTTGGCTTGATTACCGGATTTGCTTGAAATTATGTGTTGTTACACGGCAAATATTGCCCGCGCTGGGAAAATAGTATTCAATAACTGCAAGAAGGTTGTCAGAAATAAGACGTCGGGCTCCCTTAGTGTGCTATTTCAGTAGTCTAGAGGTGTATGCACCAATTCTTGCTTTCAGTGGCTAGCGTCGCAGTAGTAAATGATCAGGATTCTGTTCTGTTTTTCTCATTTCATGACTCGAGAACTATGTATGTAGATAAACCCCAACCTAATGTATCTTGTGTGTCTGTTTCTCATCTTGTGTTGCCGTGCTGACCAGGAGAATGGATCACGGTCTCCAACTCGTGATACGACAGGCACTTAGCTCTATATAGCTGTAGTATTTTCAAGGCAGTCTTTGTTTTGGATTCCCGAAAGGTGTAGCCATACCTACAAAAGACAAAAGGGCCCATGCATTGGTAGTATACATGTTGTTCAACAGCCTGAATGTCGAACGGAGTCATTCTTTGGAGGTCAAATCGCTTATTTAACAGGTAGATCTGAGATGCACTACTTCATGTCACACAGCATGACCTCGAAAAACGGCGGAGGCGAGAAGTCGTTACACTTCTCAAGGTGCCAGCTTGGTGTTCGTCCCGTCAGCCTTACTTGGCGGCTCCTTTGCTGATTGTCCAACGTGACAGCGTTGGCTTCAACCTTCGCTGCTTAGACAACAAAGTCCCCTCCATTCAAAGATTTTGATTTGCACATCACAAAGATGAGAGTGTCCAGTGGACATGTGAATGACGGAGATGTTGGGTGAGTTTGCCATCCAAGCAAACATTTCGAGGTGCAATGCTCTTTCCAGCAAAGCGGACAGGCTAACGACGTGTGTATCACCGCAGCCGGTCAATCCAGGGTCCTAACATCAAAGCCCAAGGAGGGAACACAGCATTCCGCGCCATTAGTGCTTCTCGTCCATCAGTCGCCTGGGAACTCTGTAGGAGACCGATTCTCCCAGTCCAGACCTCCCTCCAGCGCGAGAATTGCGCCGCCAGCCAATTTTCTCAAAGACGCGCGCTCAATCCACCCAATAGCATAGAATCGGAGGTCAGATTTCCCACTGTCCGTTGTGCAACCAGGCAGATCCCCTTTGCGGTGGGAATAGAGACGGCTCGGCAATACCCAGGAAAACAAATCGAAAACCAAACGGCAGAAACAAGACCCGCAGATGGGAGCTCAAAAATCCTTTTTTGGGCATGATAGCCTGTATTTAGCAGACAAAGAAGACACTCAACCAGCTTGATTATAGGTTCCTGGCACAAACCGTATACGGAGCTGCAGATGAGTCCGAGCGCGCACGTTTTTCCATCGAAGCGGCTTAAAGGCCAGCACCGAGAGGATGATCATACCCAACGTGTATGGATTTCAAGAAAGCGCAGTGCATTATTATTACTTCGAGGTTCAGAGTTGACGTATGCCATCAAGTTCGCCCTCGCCAAGTTCCGAACCAGAAAAGAAAATAACGCCGTTAGTGCAACTTGTTACCGAAACCTTCTCCTATTCATTACGCTTCTGGAAACGATAGTCGATGCTCATGGCGCAAGGCCACTCGATTCTACAATTCCTCCGAAGATGACTACGGTAAGGCCGCCGTGCAGTAGTATCTGGGCGGGTTGCATGGTTCACGAGAGGAGGCGATCCAATGAATTCAAAAGGAGCGCGTGTTGGTGCTAGGAGGGGAGAAGTTTTGGGGGCCATTGGTAACGAAGTATAATGGAGCTACATACATGCACAATACTTACTAGGCGAACCGACAGTGAAACAGTGACATGGCCCAGATGCTGGTTGAGGCACAGCTGCAATCCAAGACAACAAGAGAGCCAACAGGATCGAGAGGAATACTTCAATTAAAAGGAATTCGAGACTTGATGTGCCATGGAAAAGATATTCCAGGACATAATGAGGTTGGCAGACCAGCAGGCAGGTATGTACTCCGTATGTGGGCATATACCAGGCAAGCCCCCCTGCAAGTGCGCCAGGAAACCCCATAATGGCACATTGTGATTCGAGTCGGACGCGCCGAAGAACGGACCAAAGAAAGAGATGCTTAATGTTCAGCCCTCTCCAGGGGAGCTTAGAAAATCAGCCTCATGAGAGGCCAGAAGGCTGGATGTCTTCCCAACCCCCGTCATTTAATTCACCCTTGATGGAGGTAGAATACGAAATGCATTTTGTCCGCCTTCCTCGACGGAGCAACAGTATGTCTCATATGCGGGTGACTGGAAGTGGCACAGCGCTTGCTGGGGCGAGAATGGCGAGGATTGGGCGACAGACGCGTTTGCTTTCTTCATCCACATTGGCCTCGGACTTGGCGGAACAAGGACGGGGGTGGTACGGCACCATACATGGTTGTTTTGGTGAATCTCAAATCTTCCTGCATGGACTCCCTGGTGCACGATCTACTCCTGCGTTGCTCTGCCCTGGTCAAGCTACAGCCACGTACGAGGGGGGGGGAGATGGGGGAAAGGGGGCGAGAAGCAGCTCTAGTGCAGGCTTGCATGGCATGCATATCCCGGCGATGAAGTGGAAACGCGCGAAGAGCATGACCCTTCGACAGGCGGCCGTTGGGCAGAAGCTTCGCAACTTGACATTTGGCGGCTGCCGGCTGGCCAAAAAAAGAACAGGGCCAGCAGATGCCTGGAATTAGGGAGATGACGAGGCCCAAGCTGCGGTGGCACGGAAGAGCGGAGGGCTGGTCGCCAGTTATTCAAGCATTGCTTGTGAACAGCGGGCGTGCCGCCCCAAAAATCATCCAGCACGAGCGGCGTATACGTCCATCCAGACAGCCAGGTTACATATGTGCGGGCGTGCAGGCGCATGGGGCGTCGTGGCCCTGTCTGGTGTTGAGGCCGCGGCTTCCAGTCAACGAGGGCGCGGTGCGGCGCATTAGGGAGGTTGTGACGTGTATGGTTCCGCGCGCAATCCGTACGGCCGTGTATGTGACGGAAACGGCGCGTCATCGGCGGGCATTCAATCTCCAGAACGGGCAAGTGCAACGGCGGTCCAAGCCAAGCCAAGGATGCAAGCACACAAAGAGAGCGAGTCGGGTGGGGCAACAGCCGCCGGGCAGCGGGCCGCCGGGCTCGAGTAGGCCAATCGTCGCGGGCGGCTCAAATCACGTGACGATTCGTCGCTGCGGGTTCTCCGCAGCTCAGCGTTACACGTTCCCCGGCGGCGCAAGCGGCCGTACGGTACGCTGACGGTCACAGAACGGTATGCACCGTTACGCCTGCACAGCGTATATCAAGACAGGATGCCTTGAGCCCCACCGCCCGCCAGTGAGAACGTGTGAAGCGACGCGGCTGCGAGCATCGCCGCTGATTCGCATGGCTTGCAGTGGACTGAATAATTGATCGGCCCAGATTGCGACAGCCTAACTCGAGGTCCACGTCCATTTGGCAGTGTTTGCTGTGCATGGGGGAGTTGTCTCTAGAAGTTAAGCGGCAGTCTGCACTCCGCGCTCCATCACATACCCAGAGGCTGGCCGGCTGCCCTGCTCACCAACTAGGCGGTATAGTGGCCTACAGCGGCATAGCCTCCTCTATACTACCGGAGCGTCGACCCAGACCTCCCAGGCTGTTGGACATGGCCCCAATAGTATGTGGTCCGCGTGGATCGGCCCTTTCTGACACATGCTGGAGAGGATCGCCGTGAAGGCGAGGTTGCCGTGTGACTCTGGCCGGGCTTCCTTGGGCCGCTCGTTTTCCTGCTGGCTCCTCTGCAGGCGCCGCCACTGGCCAGCTACTTCCCTAGCCCGCCCCCTTCGCTGCCGGTCGCCGTCTGTTTATTCAAGCTAGTCGCGCGGCAACGGACGCCCGCAGCTGCCGGCGGTGGGTGGCAGCTTCCCTCTCTCCTCCGCTCTCCCCCCAGCTCCTGCCCAAAGTAACCTTCACAGCGGTTCCCACCGAGCGGGGCCCGTTCGCACTTCTGACTGGCTGGGCCGTCCCGGCACCACGGTTCACCCCGAGCCAAGGTGCAGGGGTGTTTTGTCCAATAAAAAGCCGCCGCTACATGTTGGCTTCGGTGCTTGCTACACTCTCAGTGAGAAAAACGACCAAAAAAATAAAAATAAAAAAAGCGCATCGCGAATATCAGACCACCTTCGGCTCGCCGTCAGCTGCTATTCTTATACCCCATGTCCTCTGGACTCGCGTGCGTGCCCGCTTTGGTGTCCTGTGCCCGGCTGGCGTGCCACCGCCCGCCTAGCTTTCATTGCCAACTGCTACCATATGCAGGCTAAACGCATCGCCATGCTTCCCAACCAAAATTCTCTCACTGTGATTCGAAGCCCGAGTGTTCTTCAAGGGAATTAAGCCGTTTCAGCCCATCGCCTTTGACAAATTCTTCACCTCTGACACGACGGATCCCGAGGGGCGCTAATCTTGATCCGTCGCCACTCTTATCTCCCATGAAGAACTTTCTTTCGATGCGACGCGACGGGATTAGCATAGGTCAATGCTATTTCAAATAATTTCTCGAGTTCTGATACCCCCTCGCTGTGGTGCGGCCCAAATGCTGCAAAAACGAGCCAGGTCTAACCGCCTGCCTCCGATCGCCATTACAAATGGATGACATGATTAGGCTATTATTATTGAGCACCGACCATGGTAATGTTGACTGGGAAGGGCAGGGTAGGGATGGGGTTCCTTCAGCATTATTAGCGACCATGGCGGGGATGAATATCAAATGCCTGGCTCTGTTGGCAATTTGCCTCGTCTTCCGTGCGTTTTTTTTTTCAATGCTACCTTGTTTCCAGACCGTCGGGTCGGCCCTTTGGAACCCTTCTCGAAGAATCATTGCGACCGTGCAAAACTTTCACGCGCTTTTGCTGGCCGCTCTCGGCCAGCAAAGGGCAATAGCAGCCGGCTCAGTCGCAGTTCTCAAACTCTATGGCTGAGATTTCCGGTTCCGGTTACTCGCACCACGTCATTCTGCTGTGCCGTACCTAGGTTATATGGCGAAATGTGAGTGGTTTGGGGTGACGATATCTTGGTTTGAGATTCACACCCACAACAAAGGAAGTTTAAACCGACTTAAGTTTCTTGAAGCAAGAGATCGCTTGGGGTTTCGGTGGCCTGCCAACTCCAGCATATGTTTGCGGAGATGCAGTGGGTCGCACGGCAATATTTCGTTCGAAATTTCTATATCTGTGCCTCCGTTCTGAATAATGCCTCCGTCGTGGCTTCGGACGTGTGGGGCTGATTTTCGCCATAATCTCAGCACCAGCGCCATGCTGGTGAGCAGCAATAGCATAATTTTTGCACAATTTATCACCATAAAACCGATTATGCCTAATATCTGCTCCCGGCATTTGTAGCAGAGCAGCAGATGGCGGGCGAAGGAGGGGGTTCTGGGGTATTTGGCCCAAATGTCTAGCAAACAAGTCCACGGTGCATCGGACATATGTACGGAGTACATGGCCCAAGACTGATTTTCCTAGCTCCGCTATGGGCCCTTCGTGCTCCTGCTGAGGGTGGACCGGGAGGTGTTGGGGCCGCGAGAATTATTAATGAGTCTCATTATTATTGACCGCCCGAATAATCCCCAAGGTTTGTCTAGGCGAAAACAACTTTTTTAAGATTAAGGGTCCCTACCAGGCAGAACAAGGGTGAAGGAGCTGCTGAGAAGTGGCCCAGCGGGTAAAAGACTCTCACGACCAAGTTAGCTGCGCAGCATCAGGTCACCCGCCAGCCGGCCATCTTCCGTTGGCAGGATCTGACCCAACGAGACGGTTGACTCCGTAATTCGCCTGGCGGGCAGAAACTAACGAGGAAATGCTTGGTTCGGGCAGACGAAGCTGCGTACTCCCCCCCGCGGTGTTTCGGACGGCGCGACAGCTCTGTTACCCCCTTAGCCCCAGATTTGAGAAATGGGCAGATGGGGACCAGCCTAGCTTCGGCCAGCAGCAGGTGCTCAAGCCTGTACCACGGCGTATCGAGGTCTCACACGGCGCACTCTTTATTTCTTTATTTTATTGTTTTTTTTTGTCTGGCATGCGCCCATGCTATAGGATTCTCGAGTCAAGATCGTGGGCCTCGCCTGGACCTGGCGGCTGGTCTGATTCAAGCTTGGCGGGACGTGGGATTTCCGATATACGACACCGAGAGACAACAATTGAAGATTGGTAAACTCAGACTTTGGCCAGGGTACAGACGTACGGCTCATGCATGTATGTACATCAATTGATAGCCCTCTGCAGCATCGTCCGAGGGAGAAAGGATTGTCCGCCGCATCGGGCACAGTCCCTTGCTGAGGTCACACCGATGAGGCTATGCGTCACAGTATCACATTCCGAAAAACGGGCCGGTGGGGAAGGGAAACGGAGAGAGAGAGATCATACTTTCTAGTAGCAGGCTGTCTATCGCCAGACGGACCGCCGTTCTCGCTGCGCCGGTGCTGGCTGACCGAATCGGAGCGTATTCCATACGGTACGCCATGGGCAGCGGGCCCCGTAATGCGCGTAACGCGCCGGTATTGCGCTATTTTGGACAAGCCGGGAGTCTTTAGCGAGCCCTAGTCACCTGATCCCTGCGATCTGCGGCTGTTTCAAGCCCCAAGCGTTCCCAATGCACACTGGCGCCAATGGCGTGACTAAGCCCTGCACTTCATGCCCCATTCGACGCCTCCCATGAACGACGTTCTTCAATCCTCCCGAGCCTGCGCGCATCAACCGCCCCATCCAACACTTCCAGCGACCTGTGGGCACCGTCTGATTTGCCCGTGTTGATGCTCGCATGCTTCGTGTCGCCTTTAGAGCCCCAGGGTTGCCTTAATAATGCCTCCATGCTGTGCGGGATGCAGGAATGCGCCCGTATTCCACACTTCGGGTAAGGCCGAATGGACAGGGAGCGACAGCATACCGGTACATTAATGTACATACATACTCCCTTCCATACACCCGCCCACCAATACATATATGCTGCTCGTGGATTCGACTGGGACTGCCTGGCACGTCTACCTCAGGGAACACGATACGAGTCGCTCTGTCCTGGCCGTGGTTCTGAAGATTCTTTTTCTTTTTTTTCTGATATTTTTTTTGGCTTTTTAGGGTAAAATCACTCAATCTTGAGACGCATTGATTGGGTGGTGCCAGGGCAAAAGCCACCCATTTTCGCGCTTTCATAAACCCGCTAATAGGCCAAGGTTAAAAAACGATTTGCGAAAAGAAAAAATAAACCATTTTCGTTCTTTTTTAGGCCCGCGGCTTTCTCAACCAACAGGATCCATTTGTCATGCGTCGGGGCTGGGCCACAGCGTCTTGCTTTGCTGGGCCTCTTGGACTGTCCGCCTCCAACCATGCTGCAATGTAGCCATGCAGTGGGTGGGGGTACTTGAGGCTCTACCTCCACGAAATAACCCACTAAGAGTCCGCTCATGTTGCTATAGAGTAGGCTCTTTAAAAAGAGCGGTGTTTATGTTCTTGACATCTATATCTACAACTCCTTCGCTGCAGAATTCCCCGTTGGCCTCCCCACCGGCCATGAAGAACCTTCCTTTATCTCTAAATTTTTTTTTAGGTTCGAGAAGCGGAACCTTTTGGTGCGCAGTTCTTTTGTTCCTGAATTCCCTTTTTTTTGCTTACCACCTGCTGCCTTCGACCCAACTGGTACCAGCTTCCTGGTTGACGGTTACCACTACTTACTGATTCTGACTCTTGTGGCACCTCGGATGATTCGATACATATGCGACTGGGGTCTGGCGTCTATGTATGCGTGGTCTGAACTGGTAACTTTGCTTTACTGGAACCTTTATGACTCTATTTGTTTGTCCCCTGTAACTTTTATATCTCACTCGTTCCCTGGCTTTCATCCGCCCTATGCTGCATTATCATCTTTCCGCCCCCTCTCCTCTTCTGCCCTGGTTTAGCTTACGCCCGCTCCTCTCTATTAATTGCATGGGAATATTTTGCCCAATTTTCTCAGGTTGGTATTACGATCCCCCTCCCTCCCAAATATTCCACCCCTGCCATTCGCCCGCATGTCGTAGTACCTGTTTGGGCACGGTTTTATTCCTTTCTAATTTTTTTACTCTTTTTGTATGTACATGCATTCGTGTATCACCTCATCCCAAACAGTACTATTATTACCTTCTTTTCTAGGCAGCTGGAACTCCCCATGCGATATCATTTGCTTGCCATACTAATATAGCCTCTGTCTGCACCTTTTTACTATCTCCTACCATCGACTCTTTGATGTCTGACACCGCTGGATATATCAAGCTGATTATACACTTCAGACAAGGCATTCATTGCTATATCGTTCGGAACTTCAGTAATTTCTAAGTCTTTCTCGAAGCCAAAACAAGACAACTTGGCGGTGTTGCGAATGTCCTCCTTGGTCGCTCATTCAACACTCTATTTAACCGCAACAAGGAGCGTACGTCGCACGGGCTATCTTAACCAACGCGGAATTTTGTACATCCGATAGCAGGCTTCAAAATCAGTATAGGACTTGGTTCTGCGACCTTGTGACTTTCTTATCGCTGCCCGATAACCCAAGTCTTAGCATTTTTTTGAGATTCGGCCCTTTCGCTCGACTACAAGAGGCTTCCTCCTAAGCCTGATCACAACATACGATAACTTTGAAAACAGATCCTCTCATCTTCTGATAACAAAGTTGTTTTGCCAGCGAATACTTTGCGATCAGCGAAGTCTTTTGAAGCGATTCGGAGACGCTCGTCGTTAAAACTCAATCCGTCCTTGCGTCAAACTCCGTGTTTTTAGACCAGCAGTATGGCGTCCAGCAGGTACAACGTATCAGCACCACGCTCGCCGACAGAAATCGATTCTTCACGGATCAGAATCGACAGCTTACTAAACCCCAACGGCGATGATGAAGTCTATCCGAGGTGCTCTTCTGGCTCATGGCCAGCGGCGGCATACCACCACCACTATCATCCATATCAGCAGAGAGCACTCCCACGTTATCCACCAACAAATTATCCTCAGATACCATATCCCAGCAACACTCTACCACCAATAGACACCCACTGCGAACCTTTGGGCAGAGGCTATACATCTGCGAGTACTTCTCCACGGCCAAACCACCGAGAACGATTTCCGTCTGTGTCAAGTGGTTCATCTACAACCGCGGAGCGCCGCCGTCCTCCTAGACCAAAATATGAGGAGGAAGAAATGTACTTCATCTGGTATCACCGGGTGGATTTACGTCAAGAGTGGAAACAAGTCCGGGAGAGTTTTAACACTCAGTTTCCAGACCGGCAACGAAACGGATTCCAGGGAATTCAGTGCAAATACTATCGGTTCATTAAAGAGAAAAAATGCCCTACTTTACGGGAGCAGCGGAGACAAAGGAATGGAGAGAGTGGCGGGCCCCGACAACCCCATGATGACTCTCCAATTTACGGAGTCATCCGATGGTGCAACGTTTGGTTTCCGTGGATGAAGGAGACACCGACAGACAAGCAGCAGTTAGGAGAGCTTCAACGATGAGAGGTGTTTTTATCATCTTTTTTTATTTATCACGTTTTTCAGCGTCATAATCACGACTTCTAATGACTCGACGGCCGCAGCCTTTTGATTCTTTTTTCGGTAAGCTTTCGTCGTCTTGTCTCTTTTTTTTTAAGCTGCAAAGTCCCTCAGAATTACCTATTTGAAGTTCAAAAGCCTAAAAACATTCTGCTAACTCCTTCTGTATTTTCTAAGATTACCCATGTGCTGTTGTAATTCTTTTCCAACCCCTCCCTCAAAATTTTTGTATACTTGAGGCTCATTCTAAGATATTGTTTCGTCTTTTGGCTCTTGATGAGCATCTCTCTTTTCCCATGTCAGTTTAATAGCCGACACCTGCTCCCCTCGTATTTACCCCGATCACTTGGAATACCGACCGCGCTCTTTGGCTGTTTTTGCCCTTTTTATAAAAGAACGCGTACAGAAGCTATTTTATTTCGTGCATTGGGGTTAAATATTGAAAACTTATTACACTCTGTTTTTGTTTTCTTTTCTTGCAACCTGGAAGTTTGATGATTTCTTTTTTGCTCAATCTCGATCTCAATCTAGTGTAACTTCGGCGGGCTACTTCCAGCATATTCCCCCAGGTTACGGAGTACTTGGATACCAGTTATCCAACGCTTTAGCTACTCACAACTCCTGGTTTGAGTTTCAATGGGTATCAAAATAATATCTTCTATTTTGTATTCTTACCTATTTGCTTCACTAAGCATTGTTGGATGAAAAGAACATACCGTATTATGCTCGTGTGTCAAAAGCTATTATAACCGGGATTTTGTCACGCGTCACTTTTCTAGTTCATATGGTTCTCAACAGGATTCTAACACGGTCGTGCTACCCAAGCATACTCCCGTCAAACTTTGTTTTACATATTTAAAATCTAACAGTCCATTTTACAGTAACTCTTCTTGGAACGCTGGATTTATTATTAATAACAGAACGACAGTCGAATTGCAGATATTCTGTTGGGCTAACATTGTGAATACCATAATCGAAAGTTAAGGATAAGGGCCAAAGAATTATACACAATGCTGCATTCATATGCGAAAAGTGTGGAATATGACATTTCTGAAGTGAGTAGGCACTTACTTTAGCATGCTTCGCGGGGGTTGGATGGTCTTAATCCACTAGATTATGGGCCAGATCTTCAAGAAATGTGCCAACAGTAGTCAGGGAATGGCTGCACGCACAGAGGATATTCGTTAAAGTCTTTTTCGAATTTGTGAACTATGAGTAGCACACGTTCTCTTCAAGCTCTCGAAATGAATACAAAGGAGTGTATGTACATACATACAAGAGACGCAGAATGTTCAAGGCTTCGCTATCAAGAATGACTAGGGCACGAAACAACAGTGTCTTGATTGATGACTCAAGGGCTCAGTGTCATCCAGAATGCCGCAACGTGGCTTGTTGGTTCCGGCGTCTTTGTTACCAATTTTGTGAGCCAGTTAGGGGCCAGCATTACAAATTGGACTTGCTGGCCAACCTGCAAGGCGGCAGTTAAGGACCTTTTCAACCGCGGGTGACGCACAACGAGTCGGAGACGCGCCACGCCGAACCATTTATAAGCAGAAGTTCCTTGCAAACCAACACGATGTAAAAAGAAATTGTGATTTCAGCTTCGTGTTCGGGATGTGAGATGTACCGCAGTCCGGTCTGGAACAACAGAGCCAACATCACCAACACTACTAACTAGAGCCGATTATGCAAGGATGGGGTTCAACGATTTCAAAACTTCATGCCAATGACAAATGCAAACGTAGCCATTTTAAAACCTAAATGTCTTTACTCAAGCTCCCATGCGGTTTATGGCGAGTTGATAACTTGATATCAGGGCTTCGTCTGGATATAAAAGCAGCCAGGACTCTGCCGATGAACACTGCTTGAGACAACAAATTCATCGATTGCTATCTACTCCCAACTAGTTGCCAACAGTTCTAACACTTTGTCATCTCGAAGACATCTTTCCAAGATTTTGACATGTCTCTCAAACCCCTCAAACTCTACGGGAGCCTCCACCCGCCAAACCCCCCCAAAGTTGCTTTTATCCTCTGCGAGCTTTCTCTTCCATACGAAGTCGTCAATATCCCGCGCGAAGAAATCAAGGGCCCATTTCTTACGTCCTTTAACCCCAATGGCCGGGTCCCTGTCCTAGTTGACCCCAACAACGACGACTTCACCATCTGGGAGTCCGGTGCCATTATGAACTACCTGGTCTCGCAGTACGACACTGAGCACAAAATCAGCTTCCCCTATGGAACCAAGGAGTACCACCTGACCCAGCAATACTTGCACTTCCAAATGTCTGGCCAGGGACCATACTACGGCCAGTGGTCCTGGTTCAATTTCTACCATTCCGAGAAAATTCCGGGAGTAATTGAACGTTATAGCAACGAGGCCAAGCGGGTTTCTCAAATTTTGGAAAAGTGCTTGGAGGGCAAAGAGTTTTTGATGGGGGATAAGTGCACCTTTGCAGACCTGGCTTTTTACCCATGGCAATGGTTTATCATGTCGGAGGGTGTAGCTTTGGAGGAGGATGTCCCGAATGTGCACCGGTGGATGCAGCGTATGTCGAACAGACCTTCTGTGATTAAGGTGTTTAAGGACCGTGAGGCGTATGCTCCCGCGAAGGCATAGTGATGGCTGCTCGGTACATACCGCATTATGCTGGTCAGAGATTGGACAAATTGGGTTTTTTGCTTCCTTTTAATATACACACCTATACACATACATGAGAACCACCTGTCTCCACTCCGTTCTGCTCCTTACTCCAAATTAGGAAATACACAAATACTGCCCGGCTCGGGCTTGAGGGCTTAAAAAAGCAAGTTTTAACACTGTACTCTAATCATAGATAATATGAACAAGAGGGGTGCCACATCGTTTGCTCTCGGACTGAACCGCCATTGTCTCGTATGCGAGGTTCAAAGTAGTTCCAGGATAAAAATGCCGAGGAAACTAATACAATAGCCATATTTTAAACAAACATTCGATATCTTTCCCGGCGCTAGAAACTACTCAGTCTTAGCGCCCCCATGGATATCTTTTTTCAGCATCGGATGCCTCTTCAGCTGAACTATCATGAGTAGTCGGCTTGAATCTATGCTCGTCAATTTCATTCATATCATACTGTTCATCGTCAGATCCATAACGCCTATATTTGTTGTATGCAGCATTCACGTCGTCAAATTCATCTTCAATGTCGAGGTCTTCATCAGGGTATTCATTTGCGGGATTATCCTCCGCTAATATGAGAGCCAGATTAGAATTCGTTAGTTCACTTCTTCAAAATAGAAGGAGCGTAAAAGGTATACATACCATTTGAATCCTCATCGCCAGTGTTCCAATATGACTCGTCATCGTCATCCTCAGCAAGCTCATTCCAATAGTGCATATCTTTTTCTGAGATAACAACAACACCAATATTTGTGGGTGCCTTTTCGCCTTCGATGGACCAATACCCTTGCTGGATATGTAGAAATTTGGGGTCATCTGCAAACTCCTGGACAGGGCGTCGAATAAATACATCGTATACATAATCAGAATCATTATCTTTCCATTCCTTGTCCAACATAACATGCTCTTCAAGGGCTTCTTTCAAAGCAGAAATATTTTCTAAGCCAGTGGTTCCAGGAGAGGGGTGCAAAGTATCAGCGGCCGATGATTCACCTGACTCATCGGCTCCATCAAATATACCAAATCGCCTCCCTCGCCTGCCGCGCTGGCGCTTGGGTAGTTTTGGCTTGTACTTGAGAACGGGCGAGATCGTCGGTAGGTATACCTTAGGTGCTGGTGGCAGTGTTTTCGTCTCTGTAGTAACAACTGGCATTGCGCTAGCTGCTTCCATAGCAATGCTTTGTAACTCGTCTGCGAGCTCAGTGGAATCTAAATCCCAGGTTGACGGGTCGTCTTTGGTGGAGTTGCCTGTCTTTTTACTCTGGCCATTATCTGGTTGTATGCGACTTTGATATTGGCGTGCATTGTTTTGTTCTCTCCATCTTCTTTCTGCCTCGTTGACAACACGTCGCTTTCTCGGTGCTGGTTCGACAGGTTTCCCTCCAAGGATATTGATATCTTCGCCATTCCCCATGGTAATGTCATTTAAATCAGATATAGTCTTGGCGACATCGCCCTTCTGTTCCACGACCACAGCATGTTTTAGGCCTTTGTTTTTTTGCACACCCCCACCAGCTTTACGGAGCACGTTTTGACTAGTAGCTGGGGCTGCAATATGGAACCGACGCATGGCAGAATGTGCGGGTAATGGCCGGAAGGGTAGTTTTGCTGATGAAGATCGGGAACGGGGTTCCTTGACTAGGACTGCCATGCCTCTGGTTCCATGTGCCTTTGGCGTACTTGCGGGTATCTGAGTTTCGTCCTGCAGCTGTGGACTAGGAGAACCAGTTCTCACAATCGGAACACTTGGGCCGCTCCCAGCAGTACGCGAGCATGAATGACGCGTAGATCTCTCGTTCGTAAGACTAGGATTCGACGCGCTACCAACGCCAGCCTCTTCTTGATCTAGAATAACGCGTTGAAACACGAAATCTGTAAACCGCCTTTTTGTTTGACGTGTTTCTGGCTGGATATCTAATAGACACAACAATAACACCATATATGTTATGGTTAGTTCCCGATTGCATAGGGGAAGATAGATAATCCACAAATCAAGGAGTGAGGTATAGTACTCAAATAATGGTATCAGGATAAAGGAATGTAGAAAATCATGCTCATTGAGCATCCAGAGTTCTTGTCAAAATACAAGACCAAAAACGATGCGGAAGGGAATGGTCACAGAAGAACAATGCTATAGCTGTCACCCTGAAAGGGATGAGCAGCAAAAAAACTCATATATTTTCAGGGACACTGCAGCGAGAGGAAAGGGTTGTAAGCACATACATAAAGTCTCCACAGGCTCTTCTTCTCGGCGACGTTTGATGCGGATTTGCTCAGGAGGTAACGCCATGATGTCGTGCAAAAAGCAGAGTATCTAGCTTGTAGTGAATCTGATAGCACGACCAGTGAATAAAAGATGACTGGGGTAACTACAAGATAGTGATTGATGTTGTGTTGGGTGGTTGTTTGCATGTTGATACTTCCTCATTAACTACCTTAGGTAACAAAATAGGCAAGCACGTGACTACAACATCAGACATACTTTGAACTGGTAGAATGAATGATCCTGTGAGAATGGAGTCTCTTGTATTATTACGGGTATCTGCTTCTATCTAAACAGGTCGGCTCCCTTTTCCTAGACCGCTCTGCTCCGCTCCATCCACGAGTCTTCCTCCCAATATGCACCGTTTGTCGTAGGACCATATTATTTCCTTCCAACCCACCGGGTGATAGGTACGCGGCGTCAGGGAGGAAATTTAAGAAGGCGATTATTAAGTAGTATGAAGATGGCATGGCAAAAAATGGCAATTAAATCAGAAAAAGAAAAAAAGAAAGAAAATTAAAGCGAAATAAAATCGAAATAAACACAAAGGGGGTGGGCAAGTGCGAAGGAACAAAGAGATCGACTCAAGGACGATATTTCAAAAGATCACTGGCAGTTAACAAGAAAAAGAAAAGGAAAAAATAGCCATGTCTTCTGACAGGTGGTAACTCTCTGTTTTATCTGCACGCCAAAAACCGACCGACCCAGGATGTTGGACTAAATTCGTTAGAAACCACGAATTAAAAATATATAAGAAGACATTCCTCAATAGCCTGGTCAGTGGCAAGATGGGAATGTGCATAAGTATTCAAAACGCAGTGATTAGAAAAAGTACATCGAAAAATGGGCAAGAAGATTCAAATAAAAAAAAATATGAGAAAAATGGGAGCATGTTAAATAATACAATATATCGTAAGCTTTATTTCGCCCGAATCTCCTCCTCGGCCCACCCAGGAAGGGAGGTTTCGTTGGAGATGGAAAGGCCAAAGCCGTTGTGGTTAAGGCCACTCAGGCCACTCAGGCCACCGCCGAAGCTGGAGAAGCTTCCTTGGGGCTGATGAGCCATACCGGTGCGTGGTGCCAGGTTATGAATTTGTCCAAATGGCTCCTGCGAGAATGATGGAAGGCTAACAGCGCGGGAATGCTGAGCACGTGGAACGCTTAAGGTAGAACCGCTTGAACCATGAAGGCTGGAATTTGCAGCATTAGAAACATTTAAAAGGCTATGGTTGGATGATCTTTGTTGATGCAGAGAATTCTCCAGGATATTAGTGTTATCGTTTGGCCCTGTACCGTTGAAGAGGCTAGCCTGCTGGTGAGCAAAGCTTTGTTGTTGAAGAGACTGCTGTTGCTGCTGTTGTTGCTGAAGAGAGGCAAAAGACATGGAACCGTTTAGGCGACTTTCTTGTTCTTGGGCTTGCTGTTGAGACACATGATTAAGATACATGGTTAAAGGGTTATTGGCCCCGGTATTCAAGATCGATGACGGTGTTGGAACCAAGGGAGCGCGGTTTTGCTGGCTACTTGCTCCCTGCGACCCCGTAGAACCGGGGGCGGGAGATAGTGCAGGTCGGGTTGGGCTCGACTGCTGCGCTCCTTGGTTGAAAGAAGCCTGAAGGCTTCCGTTAGAAAGCATATTGCTTCCATCCGTACCAGCGCGTTGTGGTTGGCCATTGTTTAGCTGGCGAGGGGGGTTTCCACATCGGTCTTTGCCAAAATTGATCTTGAAGCGTTTATATTCCTCCCGGCCGCGCATCCCTTCAATTGCTTTTATAGCGTTGGCGATATTCGTAAAGTTAACGAAAGCACAACTTTTCTCACGGAGAGTGTTCACCAGCTCAATTTCGCCATAAGTCGAGAAGTCCTGTCGGAGTCGGTCTTCACTCCACGATTCATCCAAGTTACCGATATAAACATTTCGAGAAGCGCCACCGCTGACAGCGAGCGCAATAGCAGGAGGCAAAGCGCCCGAATGTTTTCCCCAGCCAATCTTTAGTCGTCTATTGTGAATCATCAATCCCTGTAGGTTGCTCAGTGCGTAGAAGGAAGCAGCTGATGTTGGATCGATAAAGGTGACGAAGCATATATGTTTATCTGGAATGTATCTAATGTGGTGGAGCAACCCACCACGGACAACATTGCAAATTTCTTCAATCGTTGTTTCCGGGTGGATATTTCCAAGATATACCGTTCGATTTCCAAGGTTATTCACCCCACCTGCGGCAGTGGCAACAGCTGCAGCTGCAACAGATTGCTGAGCTAAGGCATTGGAAATCAAATCCCTATCTGCCGAGTTCAACATATGAGCATAGCCGGGTGCAATTCCCAGATATTGGGCAGCGTTCTGTTGCTGGGTCTTCGAAACATAGGCGCATCGATCCTTTCCATAATAAACGCGTTTGGGGGCCTGCCAGTTCGGTTCCTGGGGAAGTTGATTCACAGCTTTGACGGCATTGCTGATGGAGAGAAAATGAACAAAACCGATAGACTTCTCTCGAACAATCTTAACGGTGTCAATGGGACCGAATTTACCAAGATCTTCGCGAAGTTCTTCTTCAGTAGTATCCTCAGAAAGGTTGCCGAGATAAACATTCCTTGAAGCTCCAGACTGCTGAACTGCAAGTGCTACAGAGGTTGGCACCTGGGACGGCTTGCCCCAGCCAATTTTAATATCATTCCCCTTGATTGAAAGTTTTTTCAAAATTGCGTCCGAATGGAAATGAGTCGCTGAACTACTATCCAAAAATGAGATGAATGCACAATTTTTATCAGGCAGCAATCGAACTGATTCGATTTGGCCACTTCGAACATGGCCTAGGATCTCTTCGGCGCTAGTCTCAGCAGGAAGGTTGCCCAGGTACACCGTGCGACTAGTACCAGAGAGAATTCCGGGCTGCAGTGATGGGTTCGCGGTTCCGAAAGCATTGGAAAAGCCAGGGAAGCCGCCTACCGGAGATTGCGGACCCCCCAACAACTGGGATGTCGCAAGCCCGTCGGGTGAAACAAGGTTCTGGAAGAGTTGAGGCGACAGTGGATTATGCTGCGCTTGGGTTGGGCTATTAAGTTGGTGGTTTTGTGCTTGGGAATTTCCGTTTGACTGAGAGAATCCTTGGAAGCTCTGGAACTGTGGCGACGCAAAAGATGGCGTGCCTGTCTGAAATGGACTTCCTAAGAGTAGCTGGGAGGGAAGTAGAGGCGCAAAATTCACATCAAAAGCGTTATTTGCGCTACCCAAATCGCCCGAAGTCTGTCCGATGGCGCCCGTATTAATTGCAGGAATATTGGCTCGACGGGAGTTGCGATCCGCGAACGACAGGTTTCCTGTATACGCTCCATGGGAAAAGCCTGTTGACTCCGAGTTTCCATTCGATAGTTTCGAGACGGGCGGCATTATGCGGTTTCCGGTTGTCGAATTGGGCGCGTCAGCCATTTGCATTGTAAGCAAATATCGAGGAAGGACAGGACTGCCCTGAATTGGAGAAAGTACTGCCGTTTTGGCTGTCTTATAGTGTCCGGTGCCTGAGACCGGACAAGTTCAGTAGGAGATAAGAGATCGACGAAGCTCTGCTGATGCAACAGACTATGGGACTGCGAAAGAGAGATTATATTAGAGATAGAACAGATTGGCAATGCAGTGTGGTAAACATGTGCCACACGGACATAGATTTTGCTGCTCGAACAATCACAAGATGATGCCCTAACATCTCAGATAGCACGCACAGGTGGATCTAAAGTGAGCAACAGGAAAGTGAGATTGTATATAGTCCGTACCTGGTTCCAGTAAGTCACCACTAGCCTGGTTATCGCCTTCAACTAGGAAGGGGTGGATTTGCCGAACAAAATGACAGGAGGTGGGAAATACTGTAGGATCCACGAGCAAAGAATGTATGGCCTGGTTCAGGTCGCAAGGATGACAATGTTGACAAGGTGATTCCAGCGAGCAGGCGGGAACAGTAACAAGGTAGAATTGAGTAGCCAGGTGCGGACGGGGGCTGGATGCTGGCAAGAGGAATGAATTGGAATGAATGAAGTAGGAAAAGAGGGATTATGAAAGAAAGTAAACAGATTGAAACGAGAGAGAAAATAAGGAGAAAGGCTCCGAGAGCAACAAGAGTACTAATAATAAATAAAAGATTAACGGCGGCCTTGAGGAAGCAAGACAGAAAGAGAGTGAAAGAGAGCGAGAGAGGAAGAAGAAGCAGAAGAAGCAGCAGCGAGAAGAGAAAGAGAGAGCGGAGGACGATCGAAGGGCGACGGTGAGCCTGCGAGCGAAAAAGGAGAGCGAAAACCAAGCAAGCGCTGCGTACGGCCGCCGTATGGTTGGGTTACCGTACGGCTGTACGCGGTACTGGTACCGCCGGCCGGCGTGTGAGAGGAATCGGGGCTGGGCCGCCGTGGCCAGCCTGGCCGGGCGCGTGCACGCCTGCGCCTCGTGCTTTCAGCTGCCTGCGAGCACGCAGCCGGCGCCGTGGTTTGCCTCTGCTCTCGCCCGGCGACCGTCAGCGCTGCGCGCGCCCGTCCCGCCGCTCCGGCCGCGCTCTGTGTGTACTGTACGGTACCCCCGGCCGTCCATGGCCATACGATATACGCCGTACGTATGCTTACGACGAGCAGCCAGGCTGAGGACATCAAAACACGGCGCCCATTGGCCGGCCGCGGGGAAGCTCTAGACGAATGTGGCTAGCCCGCCAGGACGGCTATGCCCGTTCCAGCTAAGTAAGGGGTTCCTGCGAGCACTCTAAACCCCTCTGCGCTAAGCGCTTAAAGTTAAATTACACGGCCGTACATACCGGTACCGATCCCGCAGTGTTTGCGTCGCCCTCTTCCCTTGCGCCGTCTGGCAACAAACGACAAACCCCAGCGAACACCCTGGATCCCGCCGGCGGGCCTTGTAGCTGCCATGCAAGACGCTGGCCCCGGCGGCCCCGGGTGCAGTGCCAACTCCTGGCCGAGGGCGCAGGCTTCAAGAACCCGCTCAGCGCGCCCCATCCCGCCGCGGCGGCTGCGCTGGAGGAACAGGACCGCCAGAGGAGTGACCCCGTTGCGCTTGTGTCAGGTCTGATTCTAATCCACCTCGCGTGGGATATCCTGCAGAAAGACCCTGCTCCAGCCTCGTCTCCTCCCCCATCGATATGTAACCTGTTGTGTGACATCGAGAGCGACAAAAGGGAAAACTTGGCGAGCACATTATTGTACAACCGGCTGGTCGTTTGCCGGAGATAAAGAGCACCAGGCGTCGAAATGTTTTGGAAAAGGGCTCTGCTGCCCGTTTCCATCTGGGCAAAGAGGCGTGTCTTTTCGGTTTCAATATGAGTCTCTTATCCGCATCATTGTTTCATCTACTGGCTGCGGCGTCGATACCAAGGCGGACTATCGATGCGCAGGGCCGGCTTATGTAAGGTGTTGCTACTAATAGCCCTGTGGGGCGGTGCGGGCGCACCAGCCACAGACGGTTGCCAAGATTGCTGACTCAGCGACAGGTAGTTATTCAAGAAACGCAGACTACAGCGGCGATGTGATGCCAAACTTGAAATTATATATATAATCCTGGAACAACTAGTTCCCGCTCCCAATTGCCTTACTGCTACGACCTGCCGCTTGTAGTCCCACGCAAACGCGATCATGGCGGGCTCTTCGGAATCGAACGATACCGATATGTCGGACGACGAACCTATCGAATACCTCGCGACCGCGCGAGCGAAGCGAAGCACAGCGGGAAAGCACATGGGCTCCTTGATCGATGCGGAGGCGGACGACGACTTGGCTTTGCTCTTTGCCGAGGATGAAGAGGATGAAGAGTTCACGTTCGGCGAAGAGGAGGGAGACGAAATAGAAGGCGAAGGCGAACCCGAAGCCGCCGCAGGCGACGACGCAGACGACATGCAACTGGATTCCTCGTCCGACGAAGAGGACCAGGGCCCAAGTGCACAAGTTGACGAGCTAGAGGGCGAAAAGGAGCTGGAAAAGGAAGCCAAAGCGGACCGGTTGGCAAAGAAACGAAAAGCACACGACTCGCTGCGATTGACCGCATTGAGGAAGAGAGTCAGAATAGACCCGAGCGCCGCGTCCCAATCGCTTTCAAAATCCGCGTCACGGTACCGGAAAAGGTCCGAACGAATATCCTGGCTACCAGCAGCGGACGACGGGCCCACTCGATCCTCGTCGCGCAAGCAGACGATTCGAAACAAAGAGCTTACGCACGCCCGATTGAAGGACAGTGAAAAGAAGCGCATCCGGCTGATTGCTACAATGGAGGAGGCGGCGAAACGCAAAGAGCACAACAAGCCCAAGCGGATGACGCAAATGGAAAAACTGGCGGAGGCGGAAAAGACGGAACGCGTAAACAGCAAAACTTTGAACCGATGGGAGGAGATGGAGAAGAAGCGGAGCGAGGAACAACAGGCAAAACTGGAGGCACTGCAGAATCGTCGTCTGGAGGGGCCCGTCGCGACATGGTGGAGTGGGCCATCGAAATGGGTAAATGATCGCCTGTCCCAGGTGGGCATCAAGACATATTTTCGGTCGGATAGTAGCAACCGAAAGAAACGGGCCAAGGATACAGAGGGCGAAGAGCCGCCGAATGATTCCAAGCCGGAGGAGCCACCGCAGGAGGACGCTGCGGAAGAAGATGCTAGACCAGAAGAGACGGCCCCAGAAACGGCCCCAGAAACGCCAGTTCCCCAAGTTGAAAATAAGAAACAACTGCCTAAAAATTATTACGGTGAGGGTGTGGCATTTCTGGACGGAATCCATATCTACGCTTCTATGGAGGAGGCCCATCACCACCGCCCGCCAAAAGACGCGCCGTCGCCCACAGACAAAGAAGAACCGCAACGTGTTGCTACAAATGGGACGAAACTTTCCGTGGCAACACCAAAAACAAACCCCACTGAAGACACCGCCGAAAAAGAATCCCCAGCAACAGCCTCAACAACAGAGGCTGGACCGCCCTCGTCGAGCCCACATGCTCCTGGCTCAAACTCGTCCGCGACCACAAAACCGCATCAGCCACTCCTACAAGCCTTTCTCAAAAGTAGCCAAAACAAGAAGAGCGCAGATGCAGCGTCCGCACCGTCCGCACCGATGGCCCCGAGCCGGCCGGCCCTACCCGTGCCGAAAGTCGTCATATACACACGCAACTATGTCATTCTGCAGGATTTCGACGATGCATCGTCCCAGGATCGGAATGACTACAACGTCCTGTTGAATTCGCGCAAGCCGCAGAAGTTACAAAGTCAGTCACTCGCACTTTGTGTTTGTTTATATTTCAAGCCCCCCCTCTCTCTGCTATCAAGCCGCACTATGCTCACAAGACCATCGTTGTAGAGCCTACCCCCGAATACTGCCCGGTGACAGGGCGACCCGGCCACTACCGGGATCCGCAGACAGGCATCTCGTACGCCGACTCGCAAGCATACCGCGAAGTCCGCCAGGTGCTCACTGGGCGATATGCATGGAGTGGATTCCTGGGGTGCTTCGTGGGCCAGCTCGGGGCCGGTGCGCGGGGCGTGCCAGAGCGGTTCTTGGCCCCGAATGCTGCACCGCCGAAAGAGTTTCTTGCGACACCAACAGGCACGAGGGCGGGATCAGAGTCCGAGTCGGCTGTGGGGGATGGCGCTGCTGGAGGGAAGGGCTAGAAGCATGCGAGACAGGCGTCCTAATGAATTTATATCTACCATACATGGAGGTTACCCACAGCATAGGTACTTGGCTTAGTTTGGAGTAGTAGACCATCGGCGGGTTGTTACCCAGCGGTCACCGGTATGGATCTGACCTTGCCCCGGAAAGTATCCTCAACGCACGAGGTGCCACGTTTTGCAGAAGGAGAGCCTACGCCATTTGCTTGTTTTGAATTGGCTCTTGGAGCCTGTCGTCCACCCACAGGCCACCTTGCGAGCATGTAAATGCTACTCCGTAGTTACTCTTATTAATTTTGTATTTGGGAGTGAAACGCTTCCGAGGAGGTAATAATTTTTATTTTCTTGAAGAGTTAACTAGATGCCAGGGTGAATCTGGCGGTCAGTCCACCCCCCAGACTCCTCGGTGCGGGCGGTCGGACCATAGAACTGGCTGGTCCTTGAGATCATCCGACCCAGCAGCGTCCGGGGGGAGCCGCCAATGAAACGCCACACTCCCGGGATCAAACAACGCAAAATGGCTGGGAAAACCCTCACGAACTTCTACTTGATGTGTCTTCACGCCTTGACCCGGGCCAGGATACGACTGGCAGCCAGCCCGTGCAACACACCAACCGGCCTTGATGTGCGTCGCTGGCCGGCCAGTCCAGCCCAGCCTGGCTGTGGGGAAATCTCCAATATAGCCGTTCCTGCTTTGACGTCGTCGTGAGGGCCGCCGCGGATATTGCCGGGATTGCCTTGCCCCCCCAGTGATGTACAGGTACTTACTCGCTCCCAGCCAAACCAGTCGTCATCATCCCGTAAAAAAAAATAACGGAGAGATACAAAAGACTACAGCGCCCGTTTTTACCATCGATTGTTTTCTCGATTCCCTTTTGGTTCTTTTTTCTGACAGGCCTGGTTTGATTTTGCTTTTTGATAAGGAGAAGGCGACCAGGATCCTTGGTTTTATTTTTTTTTCGTTTGTTTTGGTTGTTATCTTGCTTTCCCCTTAGTCGGGAACCCGATAGAAAAAGAGAGAAAAGGGGGGGTTGAGCTTATCACCGACCCAAAGATAGAATATCGCACGGTCTGGGGTTGAAACGGGCACAGCGAACAGTCATCCTCGATGAAGATCTCCCCTCCGCACGTTATCTATAGAGCGCATATTTTATAATTCGTTACCCCCCCCCCTCCCCCTGGACAGGACGACGTGTCTGAGGTCAATCTACATCTCCTTCTTATTAATAGTCTTCTTATCCTCCCCAACATCCGTCTGTTGGGTCTCCCGCCTCTTACGACACCGATCCTGCTGCATGCTCCGCGGCTTCCGTTTGCTTGCGTATGATCTGTCCCAGAGCCATGCACTGACACTGGTGGTCGCGTGCCCCCCTTTTTCTTGCTGTTTAGATTGCCCTGCACGCTGCCTTCTCTCCTCTCCGCTCTTGATGCGTTGACACTCCTCTCTCTCTTCTCGTTTTCTGTTCACACATTGATGGAGCTGCTGCTGCTGCTATGATTCTTCTGCTTTGGGCTGGTGACTCAGGTGACGAGCAAACAGCCAGCCGGTGAGAGAAGGAACGACTGTGCCAATTGGCAAGAGCGAGTCTATTATAACCGAAAAAAGGAACAACAACCAGAAAGAGGGAAGGAGCACAGTGGAGCAGTGCGTGGGCCGGTCCTTCCGAGCATGGCAGCCAGCTTCATCCAGTTCTGGTAGGCACCTTCCCCTTCCATATCCGGAAGCTTGTTTGGCCTGACAACGTCATTTTAGCGCGACGTGCGAGACGCAAATCACAACCCCCAACAACGCTCTTCTCTACTGCAGCACCCGGTCAGCATCTCTCAGCATCTCTCCCTCTCCTAACCCTGTGCAAACACGTAACTAACTGCTATCTAGGTGCCGCAACACAGACTCCCTCAAGCCAATCTCCCTCTCGCTCCACGACCTGTCGGCATTCACGTACTCCAAGCTCGCCCTGCCGTACCCGGTCGTGTCTTCCTCCCTTAGGCCTGCTATCATCATGGCGTCGTCACCACCGCCTTCTCCGCCGTCGTCAAAAGCCCCCACGGTCATCGTGTCTCCTCCAACTGCAGCTACAACGCCGGTCGGCGTTAAACAGAAACAACCTCCCGCAGACGATACTGCTGCCTCAACACCACCGGACGACGACCCAATCCCCATCCATCGTGCCAAACGCGCCATCGAATCCACCGCCGCGTACAATTTCCTCCGCCAATTCCGCCGCCATGTCTCCCCGTCCGGCCACCACCCTACCTCCGCGCCGCCGCCCCAGGCAGACCAAAACTCAACCTCGAAAACCAACTCGTCCTCTCCTTCCGACGTCCTCTCGAACTCGAGCTCTCCGACCTTGACTGCCTCTAGCGCGGATGGCAATCATCCGTCGTCCCACAGAGACGATGCGTCATCCCTGCCCTCGCTGAGCTCCTCCCCTGAAACAGTCAGTGGAACCCCGGAAATGAACCCATGCGCGGTGTCTGTGGCCAAACTGAAAAACGGGGCCAATAATGATATAAACTCGCCTCGTTTTCATGTGTAGCCCTCGCTTTCGCATTTTTTAATATTTGGCCTTGGGAGCATGCCCCCTGAACGCAAGCCAAGCAGCATCCTAACAGATTTTTGTGTTCTTTTATTTGTTATTTTCTTTTTTCTTATGACTTATGTTTTATGATTGGGATAATGCCGGGGTAGGGCATTAAATACCCACCTCCGTCGTTTCTTGATGCAGTTCAAACATTCACCAAACATAGTGGCGGGAAGGATGACAAACCACACACTCACAGTCCTTATAATTAATAGATCTTACTAGATAGTGAGACGAAAGCGGAAAACCTGGAATAAAACAGGATTCTCGAAGTATTAAAAGAAGAAAAACCTTGGTAATATCGTTTTGCATCTATTTTTATTTGACTAGCTTTTTGCCTTTTTTTTATGAACATGACGTCAAAGTTATTTTTTTTCCCCCTTTCATGGCGTGCATCGTCCCGTGAAGCGGGGATAGAGACAGCACTCGCGCACGGTGTACCGGCCACACATCCAAGCGAGGAAACGTTCAAGACCAAGGCCGTAGCCGCCGTGTGGAGAAGTTCCATATCTAGCAAAAAAGTTAGTTAGCAAAAAAGGAAGCAATAGAGCAAAAAGAAAAGAAACACATACTTCCTCTGATCGGTATACCAGTAGTACGGGGTCGGATCCATGCCCTGTCGCGCATAGGCGGCCATGAGCTCATCCCAGTCGTCCATCCTCATGCTGCCGCCGACGATCTCGCCGACGCCGGGCATCAGCACGTCGACGCTCTCGGTCACGCGCAGGTCCTCGGGGTCTTTCTTCATGTAGAAGGCCTTGATCTCGACGGGGAAATGGGTCAGGAAGATGGGCTGGTTGATGATATCGGTCATCTTGCGCTCGGCGGCCTCGGCGATGTCGTCGCCGAAGACGTGCGGGGCGCCCTCCTCGTTGGGGATGTTGTGCTCGCGCAGCCAGTCGATGGCGTCGGCGTAGCGCATGCGTTTGAAGGGGCGGGCGGGCGGGGTGAAGGAGGGGTTGAGGGTGCGGATGAAGGCGGCCAGGTGCGGGTCGGCCAGCACCAGGTCCAGCACGCGGCAGATCAGGGCCTCCAGGTGGTCGAGCAGGTCGGGGAAGGCGATGAAGTCCAGCTCGGCCTCGATGTGGGTGTACTCGGACAGGTGGCGGCGGGTGAGCGACTTCTCGGCGCGGAAGGAGGGGCAGATGCAGAAGACGTCGCCGAGGGCGGGCAGGCAGGTCTCGAGGTACAGCTGCGAGGACTGGGTCAGGTAGGCGGGCTGGCCGTAGTAGTCGAAGGCGAACAGCGTGGCGCCGCCCTCGACCTGGGTCTGCACCATGGCGGGCGGGGTGACCTCGAGCAGGCGGCGCTCGTCGAAGGCGGCGCGGAAGGCCCGCAGCACGCCGGCGCGCACCTTCATGACGGCGGAGGCGGTGTCGCCGCGCAGCACCAGGTGGCGGTTGTCGTAGAGCGTCTGCGGGTCGGCGTCGGGCGCGACGCGCGTGGAGATGGCGTCCTTGTCGCCGGCGGCGCGGCCGAGCACGGTGAAGAAGTCGGCGTGCAGCTCACGGTCGTCCGGGGCGTGCTGCTTGGGCGGCACCGCGCGCATCTCGCCGTGGATGGCCAGAGACGTCTGCAGCGTCAGCGTCAGCGCGTCGTACGTGCGCACCAGCTCGCCCGTGAACACGCACTGCAGCAGCCCGTAACCGTCGGCCAGCGTGACGAAGATGACATCCTTCTGCGCGCGCAGCCGGTGCACACGGCCCAGCACCCGCACGCGCGTGCCGGGCGAGTCGCCGTCGCGCAGCTGCACCGTGGCCGGGTCCTTCTCGTCGAGGCGGATGCGCACGGCTTTGGGCAGCGCGGCATTCTCGGTGATGACAATCTTCTTTGCGTCCTCCAGCACACGCTGGCGCTTGTCGGCCTCCTCGCGCTGGCGCAGGGCCAGGTCGTGCTCCTTGGCGGCTTTCTTCATGCGCGCCTCGAACAGGCTGGTGGCCTTCTTCATCGCGGACTTGGTGGCGGGCTTCCACTCGAGGCGTGCAGAGGCATCGCCGTCGTCGGCCACGGGGCCGGTTTCTGACTTGCGGGTGAGATACTGGACGTCGTTGGCGGGGGTGGGCGGGTGCTGCAGCAGGGCGTAGAGGAGGGTTTTGTAGGGAGCCAGGTCGGTGCCGGCGGCGGACTGGTCGTCCGTGCCGACATCTTCGTCGATGTAGACGGCGAGCGGCATGACGGGCGGCGTGGTGGTGGTGAGCAGTGCGGTGGTGGTGGTGGTGGTGGTGGTGGTTGTGGTGATGTTGGTTGTGGTGGGAGAGGCGAGGACTCACCCCGCGAGGTGATGGTGAGTCAGAGGAGACAGCGAGACCACGCAGGGAGACGGACAGCCAGACAGACAGATAGACGGACAGACGGACAGACAGACAGACAGATAGACAGACAACTAACTAGACAGACAGACAGGCAGCCAACTAGCCACCCGCAACGGCCCCCAGCGCACCACCGCCGCCGCCGCCGCCCAGCTCCAGGGGCTCCGCCGCCCGCATGTTTCAGAGTCGCGAC
Source organism: Ophidiomyces ophidiicola (assembly GCF_022830035.1). NCBI lineage: Eukaryota > Fungi > Ascomycota > Eurotiomycetes > Onygenales > Onygenaceae > Ophidiomyces > Ophidiomyces ophidiicola. The sequence goes on from NW_026054660.1 coordinate 55,056, forward strand.
GCAGCGCAGCCAAAGTTTCAGCTGCAGGATCGCTTTCGCTTCGCTCGCTCTGGAACCCGCTGCCCGCCCTTCATCTCTCTCTCGCCTGTCTGGTGCTCGTCTGCTCGTCTGCTCGTCTGCTGCGCGTCTTCGCTTCGTCCTTTGCTTCTCTTCTCTGCTGCGTCTTGTTCTCCTCTTCTTCTTCCCTCTCCTCTCTCTCTCTCTCTCCCTCGCTCCCTCGCCCTCACGTCCATCCTCACCTTCGCCTCACTCAACTCCCCAACCTCCCTGCATCCCCATCACTGACGACCTTCAACCTCCTCCTCCTCCTCCTCGTCCTCCGTCCTCATCCTGCCTACAGCCTGCTGTCTGAGCGTGGCCTCTCGCTGCCTGCGTCGCCAATTCCGATACCGCCCGCCTTCCGGACCGTCCAGCCGCCGTCGTCCGCTGGTTCTCTCCAAAAGCTTGGTCTGGCGCTGACCAGCATTCAACTTTGCAACCCGTTGACGCTGCCATCAACTCCTGCAACCGGCCGTAGTGTCGTCAGCCTGCAAACCTTGCTGATGCGCCTGGCGCTGCCGTGCTGCTGCTGGCCCGTTGCCTCTGCCTTCTTCGCTTCTCGCCCTCTCGCCCTCTCGCTCGTCGTTCTCCGCCGCTCACCCAAGACCGCCACAGCCACACACCACCAAGCACTCTCGCTCCAAACCGCCTGAGACCGAATAATTTCTCTATTGTCTTAATATTCCTCTGAGTCGGACTCTCGCCTTATTAACTCGTAATCCATAATGGCTCCCTCCTCGCGGTCCTCTGACGGCCCCCCCGGCCTGGGCTATCTGCCCGCTCCCCAGCCTCGCTCCGGCACCTCCACCGGAAGCTCCTCGCCCAACGAGATGCCCGCCTCTGGGCCCATCAGACCCTCGTTCGCCGTCAACGGCCTGTCATCCTCCAATAGCTCCCTGGGGAGTGCACGAAGGACCGCCGGCTCGCCGTCGCACGAGCTCAGCGCGCGTTTCTACTCGAAACGGTAAGCACAGCACCAGAAAGCCTGGCGTGACTGACTCTGTTACTGACCCTGACCCTCTACCGCCCCTACAGAACCAGAGAAATCAAGGCACAAGAAGGTGTCTCTCCCGGCATCTGGGGCCCTCCCACCAGCGGGAACTCCACCCCACTGCGCGAGAACATCCCCGAGTCGCCCAGCCAGGATGAGTTTCCCGACCTGGTGCCGCTGTCGGAACCCAACCTGTGCAGCCCGGCCCGGAGGGCGCGCGCTGATACCGTTCCCTCGCGCTTCCAGCCCGTGGGCGCCCCCAACGGCCTCCCCTCGTCCTCGTCGGCCAGCATCTCCAAGTCATCTCGACCCACCCCATCCACCAGCCCGTTTCGGCCTCCTGGCCTGGACTCTCTGAGAGCCGCAGGGTCGGGCAGTGCCCCCTTGATGTCCCGCCTAAGAGCTGGATCTATGCCACAACGCTCTCCCCTCGTGACCAGCAGCAACCCCTTTGGCCCTGGCCTGTTCTCGACTAACTGGACCCGCGATCGCACCCCCACCCTGACTAGCATCCGATCCTCAGAAGGACCTGGATCGCCGTCTCAATCCTCTATATCGAGAGACGGTCTCGCAGATACTGGGGTCAAGACCCTGAACTACCTGGGCCTGATAGAAACTCCAGAACCAACCGGAGCTACTCTGGCCCACTCTTCGGCCGATTTGTTGATGCGGCAGCAGCAGCAGCAGCAGGCCGCCTCAACTATGCTACCCGATATGAACCTCGTGAACCGGGGCGCCAATCGGTTTCGCTCCTACTCCGTAAACGCCAAAGAAAAATATGCTGAGAACGAGGAGAGGCTTCGCCAGAGTTCGACTCCACAGTCCGGCCTCATAAATCCCGCCGCAGCTGCCGCAGTAGCTGAAATGCAGGCCACGCAGGTTCAGATTTTGCAGCATAACCTGGCCGTTCAAGCGTTTGCCAACCACACGTCCATCAGTCGGCCTCGTGCCCGCACCGCAGGAGTGTTGGACGCGCCTCTTCAGCGATCGGCTATTCAAGGCTACTTTCCAGCCCCGTCCAGACTGGACTACGGCCGCTCTCCAGGTGACGTTGGGATCGCGGAAGCTGGAGAATACGAGGAGTTGCAAGACGCTGTCCAGATGATGCATCTTGGGGGGCGGTCTGGTATTGATGGAGCCGAAGACGGCGTCATCGAAGGCCCGACACGCGCTCTCTGGATCGGCAGCATCCCCGTTTCCACTACTGTCACGTCTCTGGACGCTATCTTCAGCCGGTTTGGCAAAATCGAGTCTACCCGAGTTCTGACGCATAAAAATTGTGGGTTTGTCAACTTCGAACGCTTGGATAACGCGATCAAGGCCAAGACGGAAGTAAATGGCAAAGAGATTTTCCCCGGCGCCGGCCCCGTTCGTATTGGCTTCGCCAAAGTCCCCGTCTCGCCCACTTCTGAAACCCCTGGCCGCAGCGATGCACAGTCCTCCCCCACGCCCGAGTCCACGACTCCCAATCACGCCCCCGAGGGCGTTTGCGGCACCGAAAATGAGAACGGAGACCAGGCCGACGTTCCCAAGATCCCGGAACTGTCTGAGTTGGTGACGGAGATGTTGCGCATTGTCGTTGAATTCGGTGCGTCGGACGCGGAGCGCGACAGCATCGCCGAGAGTATCAACAGAGCCATTGAATACTGCTCGTTCCGCGATGAGATCAGCCCGGTGCCGGAACCGAGCCCCACGAGAACGTTTGATGCCCCCAAGATTAGAGAGCTCCGCAAACGTATCGACAACGGAACCTGCAGCGTGCAGGAGATTGAGGATGCGGCAATGCTCATGCTGCCCGAGATTGTCGACCTCTCCTCTGATTATCTTGGCAACACTGTTGTCCAGAAACTCTTCCTCTTCTGCTCTGACCGGACGAAGGGAGCGCTGCTTGCTCCGGTGGCTCCCCATCTCGCTGAAATCGGCGTGCATAAAAACGGTACTTGGTCCGCGCAGAAAATCATCGATTACGCCAAAACCGATAGCCAGCAGCAAATGATTGTGGATAGTCTGCGACCATATACTATCCCGCTCTTCCTGGACCAGTTTGGCAACTATGTCCTCCAATGTTGCCTGCACTTTGGCCCCCCGTATACCGATTTCCTCTATGAGACCATGATCAGTCGGCTGTGGACTATCGCCAAAGGTAGATTTAGCTCTAGAGGAATGCGGGCGTGTCTGGAGAGCCACCACTCCACGAAGAATCAGCTTCGAATGGTTGCCTCTGCCATTGTTCTCCACAGCCCCCAGCTGGCAGTCATCTCCAACGGAGCTCTTCTAATAACGTGGTTCTTGGATACCTGTAACTTGCCCCATCGTCGGACCGTGCTTGCTCCTCAGCTCGTTCCTCACTTGACGTATCTTTGCACGCACAAGGTGGCGCACACGACTGTTTTGAAGGTCATCAATCAGCGGAATGAACCCGAGGCAAGGGAAATTATTCTCAAGGCGATATTCTTCAGCCCTGGCAATGAGACGCTGGAGAATATCTTGAAGGATCCGACAACCGGTGCTACGATGATCTTTAAGGCCCTCACCACACCGTTCCATGAAGAACCCATGCGTGCTGAATCTGTCAAAGCCGTGGTTAAAGTCCTTACGAAGCTCAAGACTACGCCCAATCAGGGATACAAGCGCCTCATGGACGAAGTTGGCCTCTCACGTAGCGGCTCATCGAGAGATCAGGCAAATGGCCAGGCTGAGAGATCGTCAAACAGACAGCCTCCAAGACAGCCATCAGGAAATGCTCAGCACGCTGCTCAGCGGCAATACAATGGCCAATATCCCCATAACATGCAACCTCAGCCCTTCCACTCCCCTGCACCTATGTCCCGGTCGACTTCGTCAGAGCATGTCATCCCGCCCTTTGATTCCTATCCCCTTGCTGGAATCCCTCCCGGCGCACTCGCCGGCTATCCAGTCATGAACAGCCTCCCCTACGGCGCCCCGGACCCCATGAACCCTCTCAGCGGCCCGCTGCAATATTCAAGCTACTACGCCGCGCCGCCTCGACAAGTGCCCTCGATCTCCGGCGGAGTCTACACGACCATCCCCGCGCCAAACGGTCTCGGCTACCACCCTTCGCAGATCGAGAACTACCGCGTGCCTGCCCACCACTCCGCGCACCCCGGCCCGTCCGTCCACCCCAGCCCGACTCCGCTCGTGCAGCAGCCTGGCTTCGCGCCCGTCACGCAGTTCAGCCCGATCCCTCATAACGCGGTCCTGGCTGGTCCCGCGCCGCCAATGTATACCTATCCCCAGAACTTTTACACCCAGGTCCCGCCTGCTCCACAGGTTCCGCCTCCTGGCCCAAGACGTGGACGCGTAAGTTGATCATTCGATCACTGCTGTTTTCTTTGATGGATTTGGCTAATGTGCTGTTTTAGAGATAAACAATAACTTAAATTAAGGGGCTGGCATGACTGGCATCTCCCCCTCCTTGAGAATTCATATATTTTACACTATGACTTTTTTTACTGCCTTTTGTTTTTTTGTTGTTGCTATATATGTTTCTTTTTTTTTTGTGTTTATTGATACGTTGCATCACACTAACATTCGTTCTTATCTTCAGGAGGTGGAAAGGGGGCGAAAGGAAATGAAAGCCAACGGCCTGAAATGGAAGAACAAAAAATGGAGTTTTACTTAAACCACCACACACCTCTCACATCTCCATCTTTTTTTTTTTTTTTTTTTTTTTTTTTTTTTTTTTTTGCCTTTTTTTTTTTTTTTTTTTTTTTTCCCATTTTTCCTTTTAACAGGATTTTCTTCTCCTACCACCCCCCCCCCCCCCCTTCCCCCCCCGGGGTTTTTTTTTTTTTTTTTTTTTTTTTTTTTTTTTTTTTTTTTTTTTTTTTTTTTTTTTTTTTTTTTTTTTTTTTTTTTTTTTTTTTTTTTTTTTGCTTCTGGCCTTGTTTTTCTAGTATTGTCATCTCTCCAATTTCTCCATTTAACAGGACTTCCTTCTCCTAGCACCCACCCACCCCCTCTTCCACCCCTGGAGTTTTTTTTTTTTTTTTTTTTTCGCTTTATTTGTTATCTTTCGAAGGCATGACCATTTGCATACATACTTATCACATGGCGTATTCTTCTCCATGCATATAGCACAAAGATGACCCACCCTCTCTGATATACACGCAGTACTAGCAGGTGGAGCCATCCAGTTCCTTTTTTTTTTGTTATTATAACGCCTCGGGACAAGAAGGAGAGGGGAGAAGAAAAAAAAAGGGCTGTTTCTGAAACTACATTCTGGACATGCATATTACACTCGCTATTATCTATTTGTTTGTTTTTACTGTGTTTTGTTTTCCTCCCATCTCTCCTTTCTTAGACGCTGGTCCGTCTCTTCTTTCCCACATGGATAAATACTTTTTTTTTTTTTTTGGTTTCACTTCTTGTCTAGTATGCCTTTTTTTTCTGATTTTCAACATATTTTCAGATTACTCTGTGTCAAGCAAGCCCTTATGCTCTCATATGGTCTCATTTGTGGGGATAAAAAAGATGACCAGGATGTCAGACCTCTTTTGTAAGCTGTTATTTTTGTCGAGAAAAAAAAAATGTATGTGCTTTTTTTGGTTTTTTTTTTTTTTTTTCCTAATGTATAGTTGTGTGCTTTTATGTGTCTTTTACTATTTAGCTACCAGATCAAATTCCATTGGTGGCTGTTTCCTGGTCATTTCTGGTCCTTTTCCGGGTCTCTTCTTGGTGTAGTTCCATACACATCTATGTTTATCATTATTGCCATTGTATATTCTAGCAACTCTAAATTTCGGACCTCGAGAGTCCAGAAGAATATGCGTATAAGTATAAAATAGTTCCAACTTGATTGGATACTTATTATTTCCTATTTACCAATAACAATCCTAGTCCGAAAAAAATTATATCCTGCGCCAACCAGAGTCCCAGACAATGTAAATATGTTCTGAATAAGAATATCGACACGCAATTAACGCTAATCACAGAAGCTACCCGCCTCCCCTGCACTTAGGCATTTCCAGAAGCCGGTGTACCTGCTCAATCGTTCCAGTGTCTGCTGGTCGTCACTGAGTTCCTGGAAAGCAGCCACAGACGGATACACGGCGACAGTTGTCCATTCTTTCCCTATGACAACTACATCCTTTGGCCTTCTGAAAACCAACATGGTCTCTAAGCGTTTTGACGAGAAACTTAAATTGCCAATTGTCAAAAACTCAAGGCTTCGAAATCCGTCAGGTCCAAATGCCCATCGTACAAAGCAAATGATACGGTCTATCGAAAGGGACAAAATAGGATAGTAACCCTGGTTATGTAAGATACTTCGCTGTTTCCACCGAAGTTGAGGATTCTGAACAAGGAGTGTTAGGCTTTGCATGATGGAACTGGCAAACTGTCGATTAAGAAATGGTATCTCCAAATGCAATACTCTGAGCTTCGATTGACTTGCAGCTATTTCAGGAAGGTGGCTGGTCCTCTAGATGTTTTTAAATTAGAAAGTAGTAGCAAATACCGGGGTTGTATAAAAAGCAGGATGGCCCATCATAGAAAAGCTATAAGCATACCTTTAATACCAATGAAGCTAAAATTTTAAGGCATTTCAAATCAACAGAACATGACAATAGTAGGAGCGCAAACAGCCTACTATTGTTGTAAACAACTGGAGTATCATCATCCAGAAACGCCAGTTCCTGGAGAGAAGTTCGATGCCTGGCAATGCCTTGCATGAGAGAGCAAATGTTCCACTGTGAATTTTGAACAGCGATATATAATTTTTCAAGCCCTTCAAAGGACGCAAGAAACTTCCATAAAGATGTTTTGATCCCACTATCATCTATGTTGATATTTTTCCGACCAAAGCCATATTCAAACTCCTTTAGACGGATTGGAATGTCAGCTTCAAGAATGTTTCCAAATAGCCTTGCTGTATCTTCAGTTTGTTGCAGCTTTAGCCTTCGGAGACTGCTAAAATTGAATGCATGTAGATATAGAAGTTGTTCAAAAGAGCGTGGAAATGAGCACAGACTCAACTCTTCCAGAACAGGAAATATGCATTTCTTATCATCCTTATGAATCTCCAATAAAAAGAAAGGGTCAACCGTTGTATAGCCTTCTACCGCTAAACTGAAACTTGGGAAATCGAAATCCGACTCAAAAGCCGACAGAGTAGAGCTAGAATCTTTAAGGAATGTTGCAAGTCTTCGGATTTCATTTTCATTACGAATGCCCGTCCAAGACAAGCGACGAAGTTTCGAAAAGCTGATTTCATCTTTACGAATAACACCTAGTGTTGAAGTCGTACAATTAGGGTTTCCCTTGATTATGAGTGTCTCTACTCCAGAAACAACGGGTCGTGCCGAGTATGAAAGATCCAATATCGCATGTGGTAAACAACTGCGGTGGGTCCACCTTAAAAGAGAGGTTAGAGAGAAGATAGGTAAATCTGGAAGGGAGATAATAAAACACACCTAAGGGTTTTAAGATGATGAAGCAGTCCAAGAATCAGCCCGATGTCTAATTTCCCAGGGAATATTAACAAAGCCCAATTAATATTCACAAACAATACTTCTCCGGCCAGACTTACCACTATGGAAGTATCCCCTACGCGTGCCGCCAAAATGGAAGCAAGCTGGCTTGGTGGGACCTGAGGGTTCGAAGGTAAGGTGTCTGATGAACAGGAAAGGATTGAGAGAAAGAGATTCTATATTTGAAATGAAACTAAGGAGGGAGCGGGTTCTAAGAGGACAGAGAGTGATCTCTCGGTGAATGTGTTTCTTGGCTAATATATACAGCCTTTTGCAAGAATAACATATGTTTAATAGGGCATCAGTTTCAAGCTAGAGGACGTCAGAAAGCAGTTAATTGTTTCCTCTAGAACAGAATAAAAACCCACATTCCATAATATATTATCGATAATTTCGTTGGGGAGTGACAGAACGGTGGCATTCGACATTTGACATTTGACGCTCTGTAGGCTCCAGTGGGTTTATTAGGGGCAAGAGGCAAAACAAGAAGCGAAGAATCAGGAAATATGTTTCAGTAAAAATATGTGGTAAATCTTTTTCACATCGTGAATGCGGTTGACGGCCTGTAGAAGGGCCATGGTGTATATAGTTAATACAGCGACGGGGAAAGAGGTGTCATGAAGGCCGGAAGGGCCACCCTAAGCTGGTAATAATGAAAAAACGCACCCAGCCAAGGCATAGCGAAGGTCTTGCTTGTTGTTCCTGTGATGGATGGGTTAGTGTAACAAGTCCATGGTCTGACTTGGGATAATCCATGGAGGCAGAAAAGATTCGTTAAACAGTCCACCCATCTCCGTGGAAGACGGATGGATGGATGTATGTACTCCGTACTGTGCTCCGTACATGCAATATTCTCATGTACATACACATACTAAAAAATTAGCAAAGGTCTAACAAGGGATTCTGTGGGGGAAAGTCACATTAGGTTAGGCATGAGATGACGTTGAAGTAACTAATTAACTAAGTTAGTTCACTAACTAGCTAGTTAACTAGTTAACTAGCAGCTTAGACACACTTTGGAACTTATCAAACTCACATGCTAGTTACTAACTACACAGCTGTCGACTTCAAAGAATGGCACCAGAAATTCGCCCTACCCCCAGGAACCATTCAGCAATCCTCTACCAGAGTAATTGTCAGAACCTATATGTTCTTGACATTCCCGCTTCTATCAGCCTGGCACAACATCCTCGAGTCTCAAGCGGCGCTGCACATGTGGACAATCTGGAAGAAACATCTACAATTTTTTCTTGCCCTCCTTCGGAAATACCCTATTCAACCGAACCCAAGGGGGCGAAAGCAATGCTAAGGGTCATGGAGAGCATTCCAAGTTGCGAATTGGAATATCGAAAGCAGATTGCAACCTTTGTCCGCGAGACAATGTGTGAGCTGCGAACCAACTTTGTTGGGGAGTACTGTCTTCCACGGGCAGTTCAACCCAGGCTTCTGCAAAGACCGCGGAAGCGTGGTCGTGTAGATGGAGACGCGACTGTCACGAATGCCCAATGTTCTATAGAACCAGATCTCAGCATTACTGCCACCTGCTTCGAGGCGGATGCACCTCCACTGGTCCTTGCCCCTGGCGTGAATATGCTCCCTGGACTAAATTCTATACAAACAGTAGCTGTCAAAAATAATTCAATATCTGCAGCTATTTTACAAGTGAAAAACTATTATACTACAAGCGCTGATGAGAATCTTCTTGAAGAACGGATGGGAAAAACAATGCCATTCCATACGGAGCGGTTTAGGGTTCCTCCACAGGCCACTTTTGTTCTCACCCATCTGCCAACGGAACCTAACCATTTGCCAGAACTTCCAATAATATTCTTCAATGGGAAAATATTTGATTTTATCCTCATGGATCCACCCTGGCCTAATCGGTCCGTTCGACGTTCGGCGCACTACCAAACAACACCAACTTTCAATCACCTTCAGACGCTGCTTTGTGGTATACTAGAGAGGAATCTTCGTCCGGAAGTGGGAATTGCCGCAATATGGACAACCAATAATGTCAATTCCCGTTCTACCGCTCGTGAATCCTTAGAGAATTCTGGTCTACAGGTATTTGAGGAATGGATCTGGGTCAAGACTACTTCCAAAGGTGTCCCGGTTTCGCCCATTTGTGGGCTGTGGAGACAGCCTTATGAAGTACTGATTCTGGGTAGGAAGCCATCAAACACACAAGACGAAAAACCTACGGTTCGACGGAGGGTAATTGTTGGAGTACCAGATATACATTCTCGCAAGCCACATCTGAAAGAACTAGTGGAGCAGCATTTCTTCAATGCCGATTATTTAGAAGGGTATAAAGCTCTAGAAGTATTTGCTAGAAATCTTACCGCAGGCTGGTGGTCCTGCGGGGATGAGGTGCTGCGGTTCAATTGGGATGGCTGGTGGGCTTAGTATTGAACCCGTAGATGTGAAATGTGATACTGCTGAAGCCATAAGTACTGCATGCCCTCATAACAATTGCTCTCTTGGGTTTACATATGCATTTTTCGAATTCACATAGAAAATATCCCCTCCTTTAGGGAGGATATCCAATTGAATGAAATTTTCAGACTTTGTTACTTCAATATATGACCAGGCATATATAGAAAGCAAAATATGGGATAACTAGCCATGAAGCGTATCTCACTCAAACAATGGCCCCAAGCTCACAAGGCTAAACCTCAAATCACCACCACCAGCAGCGGTCTCTCTTTTTAACAGCTGCCGAACTCCGGCATCCAAAGCCTTCTGGCTTAACATATCTTCTTCAGCATCCAGCTCCGCCCTGACAAGTGGGCCCTTCCTCCTTCCGTCCAATTCCCATAAATTGCCATCCTTGCCCTTGACAAAGCAAACAAAATGTAAATCAATACTCGCCTCCGCTTCAGGTGGAACGGTATCTCCCCTCTTCGCAGCATCCGCATGCGCACTTTCGAGCGCAGAGCTTTCATAAAGGAGATCCGCCCGCTTAATCGGATCCAACGGCTCCGCATCGCGTAGGAGTTTCTCTAAATCAGACCCCTGGGATACATTCTTGCGAGGTTCTCCGTTTGAAACAGAATGCAGTAAGCCTATGAGTCCGCAGGCATTGCGGATGGTTTGCTTGAACCATGTTACAGGTTCATCGGGGCCGGAGCCGGTGTATTCGGACTTTGAAGAGTCTTCAGAGATGCGGGCGGATTCGTAGGTACGAGATACAGGAAAGACAAGAAGGAGCGCGTGTGAGGGGCGCGGAACGAAGGCTAGGAGATCTTGATCGTCGATGCTGTAAACATCCGAGAAGCCGAAGGATGGAGAAAGACCGAGTTGGTGGACAAGATGGGTCATTACTTCCGGGTTGTTCTCTAGTTTGGATTAACGAGCCAGTCAATTATTATGGCTCTGCGGATATGAGGGTGTAGGGGCTGCGGGCCGAGTGACCGGGGGGCATACCAAGAGGAACAAAGGCTTTTGCATTGCTGGGGCAATCTGGGTTATCCGCCATTTTGCAGGGTCAAGTCGGAAGAACGGCTGCTGTGTAGTCACTGTCCTCCGTACAAAGGGAAAAGAGAGGAGGAGAGAAGGTGAAAGTGGGATGTCGATGATGACCTCATTCTTGATATGACATAATCAAGGGTTCTTCTGATCCGATCGAAGGACTTTGAACACAGTTCCCGCCATTGTTTAGGCTGCAATCTCTTCTACAGCCAACATGCGTTATTATTATTAGCCCGCATGGTTTAATAAGAATGCGAGGACCCCAGGAAGGCATTGCAGATAGATCTGCAAAACTCTGAGCTAACTAACTAACCATTCATATTCTCCGACCACGCGATTTCTGCTGCCTCCTCTTCATCCTGGCCGAGGCTATAACAATGGCTTTAAATGGCCCATAATTTGCCTAGGATTAGTGCGCTTCCGAGTTATTCAAAGGACTAGTTAAAGTCAAGCTGGCTACTCCGAGTCCTGAGCGTCTGTATTGCGGAGTGAGTGTGGAGAGTGGCTACGCGTCGGCACTTGGCTTTGAGTAGCATTCTGCTTCGCCTGCGTAGCATTCAAGGATTCTACGGAGTAGGGCTCTTCCGATACTAACAGAAGTTATATAGAGAACCATATGCGAAGAATACTTGTGCCACGCTAGGATCAAGTTGCTTGACCTGTGGAGCAGTATTGAGGGAAGAGATGTTGAGACTGTTCCGCAACCAATTTCGTACCCCATAGTTATACGAGCCCTCTGTGAAACTAAAGCCATAAAAACTCAATACCAAACATCATAATATGGCGACGTTTTCAATAAAGGGCGAAGGAGAATCTAGTGTCCATTGAGTTGTTCTACTCTAGTGACAGAAGACATGCAGGCATCACCCCTGAATATTGGGGGTCTCTCCTCTTTTTAACGGCCCGAAAACACTAGTCCACAACTCGCTGGATTCTCCAAGATAGAAGGAGAGGGATACATCAGCCAAGCCTCGATCTAAGCCGCCGGACATCGTCTCTAGCTGAGAGACCAGATTCTCCAGCCCAAAAGCTTTCCCGGTGGATTGCGTTGACCCGGCTTCCAACGTCACATTCACAATATGAATATGGAAATGGTAGTAAGTCGGGTGGTCTACACAATGTCAGCGACATCCGGTACGGAAATGTGGTTGGCTTACAGTGAACATAAAGCTTGAGCTGGTCGGTTTCTAGTTCTGGATAGACTTTGACGACCGCGTCGACCAGTTTTTGGCGCATGTGTTTAAGCCAATCAACATGCGATGGCTTCAGGTCTCGTAAGCTCCAGATATCCCGCCTCTCCACCAGAGCAAGCAAGTGGAGGCTGCTGATGGTCTTTCTATCCCAGTTCAAGTCGGGAATGAGCAGAAAACCTTCCTGTGGATCGGATTCCCGATACAGCACATCTTCCTGCTCCTTGCGGCCCTCGATGATATTGAAAACCCAGTTCAGACGCCCGTTTTCGCGCTTCTGCTGCATGTATGGCCGCACATATTGGCGATATATATCGGGAGATTCTGTGACCATGCGCACGTTCTGGGCGGTGTATTTCAGGACGTGCTGGTCTGTGCAGGGCCAGATAAGATTCAGCTTGAGGTCAGGGGGGTTGACATCGGTCGGGCCCGACGATGCCATGTACCAGCGGTAGATGTCATTGGCACCAAGGCTTGTGAGGTTGGTTAGTGCAGCGTGGAAGGCACGGAGCGCGTCAAGATCGGGCACGAAGGCGGCTCTCTCGATGGTGAGGATGGCAGGCTGGCCGTCGATGGCGCCGAGGATGGTGATGCGGCGGTCATTCTGGTCTGGCAGCAATCGGGGCTGTCAACGCATTATTGGGACCATGGTGCGGGGTCAGCTCACCCTGGTTCAGCAACCGGCGGATCTGGAATCTCGGGATTAAGGCCGCTGAATCTGCCTTGTCGTCCGCCATGGTGAGCCGGGCGCGCGGGCACGACTGGTGATGGGCGGCGGGCGGCGGGCGTACAGTGCGGGCGCTGGAGGGCGCGGCGGCGTTGGCACAGGGCGGCACGGCGCCCAGCCCAAAGCAGCAGGCCCGGGGGCTGCACGTGCCGGGCAGGGCGGCCGTGAGTCGCCCCGCTCCGCGCGCCAGGGATCGGCAGCGCAAAATTGGCCGGCGCGGTGGAGCGCGCCGCACATGAACGTGGGAGCGCCTGCGCACGCCAGCCAAAATATTAATTTCCTCGCCGCGCGCCGGCAGACGACGACAGGCATGCTGGCCCTGCTGGCTCGGGCTGGCCGTCCTGCTCCTGGCAGCCAAGGGGCCCGCGCTGCGCATACGAAGTCCGACGGCTCGCAACTAGTTATTTAAAAGCGACCCGATCCTACCTTGCTCCTGCTCCTACGACTGCTGCTGCCCGTCTCCTCTCTCTGACCTCGCGTCCTCGCGTCCTCGCAGATCCGTCTGTCTCTGTCTCCCAGCTGGCAGCCCTCTGTGACAATGCGCTTCTTATCCGTAGCCGGCGCGGCTCTCTTCTCCGCAACCGCCTTTGCGCAGACGTTCCAGCGTCTGGGTGGATGTCCGACGCTGGGCTGCGTGTTCCCCCCCGATCGGTATGCACGCGATTTCCCCTCCAGGCTGCGACATTGTGAGGCTAACAGCTGTGGCACAGGGCGGAGTTCCTTCCAGGGCAGTACTTTGATATCCGTTTGGAGGTGCACTCGCCTGTGAATGGCTCCGAGGCGCGGTCCGGCGATCCAGACCCAAACTTCACCTTCACCATCGCCCGGAAGGGTCGTAAGTCCAAGCCGCAGAAAGCCACGGACTTCTTCAGAGTTTCAGAACCAAAGCTGGAGACTTGGAGCTTTAAATGGTATGAAGGTACGTGTGACCATACCTCGTTTCTGTCATTGAGGCACGCGTCGTTCTCACTCCTGTCCGCCAGATCTGTTTGCGGAGGATGCCAAAAAGCCGTCAGTGGTGCGCGTCACTGCTAAAGCCTTCCGAAGGGTCGCATTGTACGAGCCTGGAGAGTATGAAGCTACGTTGTGCTATTACAACGGCAAGACGACCACTGCCACTTGGACCGTGAGAGACCTGTCCCTTTTCCGAAGGACAAAGAACGTCATCATGTTCATTGGTGACGGAATGACTACCAATATGATCACGGCTGCACGCCTGATTGCCCATAAGTCGGTCAATGGGAAGTATAAGACCAAAATGCAAATGGACCAATTCCCCGTTCTCGGTCACCAGATGACCCATTCCATGGACTCCTTCATTACTGATTCTGCCAATTCTGCCACCGCTTTGTACACTGGCCAAAAGACCACCGTCAACGCGCTTGGTGTCTACGTTGATTCATCCAAGGATCCCTTTGATGACCCAAAGGTGGAGTCTGTGACAGAAATGTTTCATCGCATTCATCCCCGTGGTGCTATCGGTATTGTTTCTACCGCCCATTTAGGTAAGTTTCTTGGCCACACCGCTCCAGATGGAAATCCGTACTAAGTAGCGCTTCATAGCTGATGCTACACCTGCCGGTTTGACTGCTCACACTCGTGATCGAGGGCAGGCCGAGCACGTGATTGACACTTATTATCATGGGTTGACCAACTACACCTGGACTAAATGGGATGGCCCAGATGTTCTTTTTGGTGGTGGTGCTGAGAACTTCCTCCCTGGAGCAAAATCGTACAAGGGCCAGGATTACTACAAACTTTTCAAAGAAAAAAACTACAGTGTCAGTATGAACGCTACTACCCTTGCTCAAGCCCCAAACAACACCAAGGCTCTGGGGGTTTTCACTGTTGGTGTTATGCAGACATGGCTTGATCGCAATGTGTATAAGAAAAACTTGAAGAGCCAACGTAACAGCCCAGACGGCTCTGGCCAAGACGCTCTGGACCAGCCGGGCCTTAAGGAAATGACCCTAAAATCAGTCGATATCCTTCACACACGTTCTAATAAGAGCAAGGATGGATGGTTCCTCATGTCCGAGGCCGCCAGTATCGATAAGCAGATGCACTCCTTGGACTACGACCGCGCACTTGGCGAACTTCTTGAATTTGATGACACCATCAAAGCTACCATCGAGAAACTCCGTGCCATGGGTGAACTCGAAAATACTCTTATCGTTGTCACTGCTGACCATGGCCATGGATTTGATGTTACTGGTGGTGTCGATACCAAATATCTTGACGCACAAGACACTGACCGCAAGAAGCGCAATGCCATTGGAACTTACGAGAAGTCCGGTTTGTCGCAATATACTGTTCAAACCAACACCTCCCTCAAATATTCCGAGGGCGTTCACTTCCCTGCCCAGTGGGACCCAAGATTTACCCTCCACTCGGGCGTTGTCGCAAATCCTGACCGCCGAGAAAATTATCAAGTCCACAAAGATGGATCAAGACAGGCGGTCTCTGAGCTTGTCAAGGGCTCGGGTGACTACTACGTGAACTACAAGGATGCCGTTTCGGGCTTTGTTATTAACGGCACTTTGCCAGTAGGCGATAGGTCAGGTGTTCATTCGCTGACCGATGTGCCAGTCTTTGCCATGGGTCCATGCCAGGAGAAATTCGGCGGTAAGTTGACCCTTGTTCCTTTCTAAGCACGTGAAAAGTTACTGATATATGTTGAACCTACAGGAGTCTACGACTCAGGTGAAATCTTCTTCCGCATCGCTGAATGTCTCGGTATGGGCCGACCAAAAGGCCTCGAGCATGTTTGAATTCAAAATCCTACACAGCAAGTTACATAGAAGTGGGCGTGTGAAGGAGCATAATTCTTGCAATTCTCAAATACATCATTATAATTCCGCTGTATATATATAATAGATATTGGTAGAAACGCCAATTGTGGTTGGGGTATCACGTAACGAAACAAGTCGTACCTTAACTCTAATTCTTTGGAGTAACTGCCTGACTGCCATCGGAGTGCATCTCCAAATCACTTAGCTTTGGAAACCAGACTTGAACGATTAGACAGGGGAAACTCACTACTTCAGCAAACTGCACCCACTCACTTATGCCCTTCACGAACGGGTCATCTGCAACGGGTATTCTCTCATGGTCCCACACCATAAGCTCATTGAATGTACCTCGCATTTCTAGAATAGTTGGAGGCGGTTCAACATCATCGTCACCCTGGTCATCGCAGTCAGCGCCAGTCAAGCTGCGGCTGCTCCCATAGGGCAGATCATCTGGCGCCTTTTTTTCTAGCTTCTTGTCCGTGGGTGTAGCGACCACGCCTGCAAATGGAGCGATGTTAAAACGACACGTATAAAGCAGACAGACCAAATAATGCATACCTTGATACCCTTCTGGCAGCGCGACTCGCCTGCCGCGAAGTTTTCGCCCGCGAAAATACGATGTGGCTAGTTCTAGAGAGCCCGGCGATGTTAGCGAATACGAAAATCGCCAGAGTAGCGGGAAACGAGGGCTTAGGAGTGAATTGTCCATTGTCGAAGTATACGGAGTATATTCGTAAAAGACGAGATAGTGTTTTAGGGGGCGCCGCAACGTACGTGGGTTTTCTTTATCTGCCGTTGGGTCCCAGTGTCGCGTGGAGACGTCTATTGGGCCATTGTGATGGATCTTGCATGGTAGAATATTTGGCTTGAACACTGGTGCTGGATGCTTGGGGTTTTCAGAGGCGCGTAGAGCCAGCATTCCTTCTTTTGAAGACATGTATCGACGCTATTCACTCTGCTTTTGATATATTAACTCTAATGTACCATTCAAGATATGGGGAGGTAAGGAGGAAGTGTTCATTGGTGATTTAATGGAGAAGGATATGGGATATGATATACGTTTAGGAATCTCTCGCCAACAGTAGAACTCAGAAGTGTAGGTCAAGGTTGAAATGTTGTAGGTAACTATAGCGCGTTGGACCGTGACGATGGACCATACGGAGAAGTCTAATTTAGGTTAACCAACTAGTTAGTTATTTAACTAGTTAGTTAATATTGGTGTTTTGGTCCTTATATTCTCAGCAGACGAGAAATTAACTAACTACATACAATAGCACATACGACTACAGGAAGAAATAACTACTCCGTACTCCGTACAGGGACTCAACTGCGCTAAAAGTGCCCGACTGCACAGACACTTACCACTGATGGTGAAGTCTACCGCACTCTTCGCCAGTACCAACTTCAGAATACCCTTGATCTGGGGAAGCTAGGCAGCCATAATCTTTGGAATTGGATTCTGCATATGTAAATGAAGGTAGTATTGTCTCAGTGGCCGGATAACTATTTGTCCGCTGTACGGAGTAGTTGGGAGTCAATCAATTGGTGAAGCGCCTTGTGCTACCCGACGATGGCCATGGAAATACATATTCCTGTGACCCGACGTGATCATTTCTGGAATTCTACATCCGCTATCACTGTTGGTTCAAAATGAAGGGCTTTTATTATCGCCCATGTCCGCTATGCCAGCAAGATGTTGAAGTAAAACAGCGAGGTCGGTTTTATGTACTCCCTCTGCATCCAGCTTACACGAAGCTCTTTTCCCACGATGATTGGCAACTTAAAAATAACTCTGCGATAACAATACAGGGCCTTTGGTCAGGCCCTCTTGAAACATATCCTACACTTGCATACTGGCAAAGGTCATTCCTTATTCACTGGAGGTGCTACCAACTTGTTCAAGAACTTTCGCCTTCGCAGCTCCGTCTTTTGATTGATGTGGTTGAGCCAACATTTCACTCACGTTCGCTGCCTCCTCCAAGTACACATGGTGCTTTTTTCCCACCTCCCTCCCACCTCCTCCCACCCAACGCTATACCACTTCAATGTGACTTGGAAAACCAGGACCACAGGGCAGAAAAAAGGGACATTGAGCAACCGTTAGGATGGTGGTATCACCGGTTACCGTTGGAGATTCAAGGCAAAATATTTGAGTACAACATTGGACGTCTGATATATGTCATGAGGGCAGCAACACAATTCTCCTCCAACAATGAAGCTTTCAGAGCTGTCCCTGAACATAGGCTTTCGGAAACGAAATTGATGGTTTATGACAACATGATCCGGATCCATCTGGTCATCATCGGTGGTCGCACCTACATCGGAGATATAACCAGCAAAGCCAACCTGGGACATATACCCCAGGAGGACCTGTCTATAGCCTACAGCCGTACCCTAAGATATATCGCACTGGCACTTGGGCCTGTTTTTCTGATCTGCGTGTTTTTGCAGAAGTGGAAATCTGCGTACATTTTATTTCTGGCTGTGGCTGCATTTGAATTTATGCTATTCCCGTCAGTGAGGTCAACAGCCCTTAGTCCTATGCGCAGTGGGATAGATCAGAAGATGAACAGAGATTATAGGCTCAATGAATGTGAATATCTTGCAATCAAAAGTGATGAACCAGGCGTAGTAGATATTGCATTCCAACAACACCATGCTGCGCCAAAATGGATTCTTAATAACCACACCTATCCCTTTAAAGGCAAAATTTCTGTGATCCGATGTGCAGATACACATAATCTGCGAATTATTCGAGATGCAAGAACACCCCTTGTCATTTTCTTCTCTTTGGGGCTATACTGACTCCACATCACAGTCTCTAAAATGCCGAGCGATCATCCCCCTTAATAGGATTGGAGCAGAACCGTATTTCCACAGTCAATCAGCTCCACCACAAAACTGTTGGGTTGATTCTTCATTCCCTGTGGAGTCTACACTTACACTGTCTTCTGCCCCATTTGCCTACTTTACACAAGCAACTTACATACCTTTTGCAACAATGAAGAACATCTGCTTTACAGTTGAGCCTCTGCAGCTTGGTATCACTAAAATTGTGGTTAATGCCTCAAATCCTCAAAACAAACACTATTCTGTTTGTTTTCCCTATCCTCCACAGTCTTTGAGATATACCCTCTGTGGGGCTAAAGTTGTCCAACACATATTTCAATATTCATACTTGCAGGTATGTCCACAAAGGTCACTCAAGTTTTGTACCCTACTAATCTTAAATTAGTTTGAAATCAATGGCCAGTGGAGACCTCCATTTCCTCCGCATTGCATCCATCTTGATGGGCCAAATCTAGTTGAGAATGTTTTGGGAATCTGGTGGGGTAAAACATATGCATTTGTTCCTCTTCACATTGGTGTCGTGGTCTCGAATAAAGCAAGTCTTAAAAACACTGTGTAGTCAGGAATTTCCATTCTAATACTTCAAAAAATTCGACAACTATCATTGTTAGGTGAAGGATGATGCCGCGCTCCCTCTCTCTGGTGCCGGTTTCTCAATTTTGTTGCTTCCGCCGCGATGCCATCTCGTTGCTCTGCCTAAAGGTTCTAATAGATGGTACTCGCTGTTCTAGACCTGATCTAGGAGCGACCGATCTCGTTGCACATTGGAAGAACGGCAGCTAAGTATAGAAGGCAGTCTAATATATGAAGCAAGAATTGGATAACATTGGTTTGATTGGCTGCTGTAAGGAAAGAATTAAGATCGGTAGGCAGCTACAAAAGGTACGGAGTAAAACCTCAATATGAGAACCTCGGTCACAAACTTCCCGATGATCACTAAATTCAAGCAGTGGGGACAGGGAGCAACTGAATGCACGCAGCAAGAAAGGCCCGAAAGGCTTCCTTAGGACCCTCACGAGGATAATTCTTATCCAGGTATACAGTGCTCATATTCGGATCCACCAGCGCCGGCAAAATATCAAGGTCACCTTCAACACAGCGGGCTATAGCAAACTCAAGTTTCAGCCCCTCCCCAGTATTTTTAGCCACAAAAATATACCCAGCGTCACGAGATCGGGGACGAAGAACTTCCCTATGGAGTCGGTGAGATTCTACGACCTTCATGTCATCAACTGTCTCACTTGATGACACCGCCCCATAACAAAGGACAAAACCGTTACGTAGAATCTCAAAGTGTCTGCTACGTTCAGTGCCATCTTCTCTGCTTGGTATATCCCACACCACTTTGGCGTTGCAATCCGCCTCCTTCAGGATCTTTCCGATAAATTCATTCATAAATGCTTGAACTTCTAGTATATTTCCATCCACTGCGTTGACAAACATGCCCGGGATGAGCGAAGCGGGATACTCGGCCATGTTATGTCCTAAGTCTGTGTGAGCCTCTTGCCAAAGAACCCATGGCGTTTTATCAAGTCCATACCCTTAGATGCGTTATGATATAAATAAGCGGTGAGGTTTCCGAGTACCTGGTAGAGGCGGGTTATAGCCTAGGGGTCGAGTATCAACTAGGCGGGGTCTTGGATAGGTATAGCAGCACGGTCTCTTCCGGCATAAATCAAATGTGGAAAAGAAAAACAAAATTGACTTTAATGCGCCCACTCTCCTTTGCTGTGTTCAAAAGAAGCGGTCACACAGGTTGACCGCGAAGGCTGGCCAAGTCAAAAAGGCGAATGCATCCTTTAAGAACAAGTCTTTTGTTACAGCTTCATTCTTGGTCATCCTGAACCTTGGGTATCAACACATGAACGATCCGGTCCGAGCCGAAAATTCTAGATTTTTGTTGGCGGAAGCCGTACGGATCGATGCATGCCAGCAGTTGCTCAAGGGTTGGCCAATTGGAAAACCTTGCATCGCAGAATTGTTGGCACGGTGGGGCACGTGAGAGAGCATCTTGAGAGAGCATCTTGAGAGAGCCTTAGTATTCCCAGTCAAGGGAGGTGCATCAGAAGTACCATGGCCAGTTGTTGTTTGATACCGCGTGAGGATTTGAGGGCGAAGGATGCATGATCCAATCACGATGGCTCCGTCGATGGTGCGAATGCCCCGATGCCACTAGTTTGCGTACAGAGGGGGGCTAAGGCAATGTATATGATCTGTTATGGGGGAAATATAGAAGGCTCGAGAAACGGAGATGGACGGAGGATGAGGATTGTACGGAGTAGTTCATGTGTGGTCAGGGAGCCTGGTCGGGACGGAGCAATAATGTTCCCTAACAGCAAAAATGACAAACTTGATGGATCTGACTCCAGGTCACCTGATACGTCACATGATTACCTCCGTGACGGTCAGTTAGTCATCCAACAAATTCAAGGGGTTTATGCCAAGCCCTATCTGTCACGTGGAATCGCCGGTCGTCATGGCCAGAGGAACGGAGGATAGCGACGAGCCCGATCGTCAGTTACGAACGATGGCTTCGAATGGACGAGGTGAGTTGCCGCCTCCTCATTTTATCGCAACTATAACACCGGACGCCCGCGAGGTGATCTGATGCTACCAATGCGCAGATGCTAACTTGTCGTCCCACCCCATCTTACACAGGGTCATCAGTTGCTTCAGGCTCTGAGGCTAGTTTCGTTGATGCTTCCGGATATAAATATAGCGAGAAAAACAAGCAACAGACAAAAATAAAGCTTAAGAAGACTGCTTCTAACCCCACGAATGGTGCGTTCTGCAGTCGCTATTCATATCCTGTCCAAGTTTGCTCTCGTGAGCCAGACTTACTAATTATATCCCCGCATCTATAGGGACGAAAGGTGCAGAGTCTGGAAAC
The DNA here is from genome assembly GCF_022830035.1 of Ophidiomyces ophidiicola. Lineage (NCBI taxonomy): Eukaryota > Fungi > Ascomycota > Eurotiomycetes > Onygenales > Onygenaceae > Ophidiomyces > Ophidiomyces ophidiicola. The sequence goes on from NW_026054660.1 coordinate 76,497, forward strand.
GCTGATTCCAGCGCTGCATCCTCACCTATTCTACCCATGGTAGACGAGAAAACTATGGCTTCATTTCCGACTGGGAAACCAAGGGAAACGCCTCTTGAGACCGTCATCTGCAAACATTGCAAACGGCCGGTCTTGAAACAAAGTGCTATAGAGCATATTCGAGGATGTTTGAAAGCAAAGCAGGAAAAAGCCCGTAAGAAGAAAGAAGCTAGGGATGCCAATCGGGCGAAGGAAAAGGCGGATAAGGAGGGAAACGACGATGACGGAGATGGCGCTATGAAAGGCCAAAAGAGTGCCAAGAAGAATGCTGGCGAGGATGGGCCAAAAAAGGGGAAGAAAAGAAAGGCCGAAGACGACGACAAGGAACCTAAAAGGAAGAAAAAGAAAGATGAGCCTAAGCCGAAAGTACCGAAACCGAAAGGTCCCGTTGATGTAGAGAAACAATGTGGTGTTATCCTTCCAAATGGAGGTCAGTGTGCTAGGTCGTTGACCTGCAAAAGTCATTCAATGGGTGCAAAGAGAGCCGTTCCGGGCCGGTCATTGCCTTATGATATGCTCTTGCAAGCCTACCAAAAGAAAAATCAAGCACGGCAACAAAGTAGGTTTCGTACCCTCATTGTTATCTATTCTACAATTTCGGCCTGTAAGCCGCATGTAATACTGATATCCATCATAGAGGCGGCCATTGATGCCAATGCCCCCGTCCACGATGACTTGGATGGAAATGGGCCGGTTGACTCAGACGAAGAGAAAGATGCTGTGATGGCCGGGATTTTGCGCTCACGGCCTCAGCCGTTAGTGACACACTCCCTCATTCCCACGAGACGAAAATATCATCTTGTCCGAATGAAGGAGATGCTTTCCCAAGTATTTGGCTCCGGAAACTTTTTCGGCTCGCCCGACAATAGCTCTCAGCAAGGAAGAAACCCGTTTCAGTCTGAGCCCACAACCATCCCCTCGCCAGTACCCGGCTCTGCTGGGGATGGGGCTTCACAACAGCTTGACCCGTCTCGAAAACCGTTACCACAGCATGGGTTGCAAAACAGGAATAATACTCCCAATGCACCTGTGAAAAGGGCGACAACTGGGACCAGTATCTCTTGAGTTTCATCTTGCTTTTGTGATTTATGCATTTGTTTTTTGCTCTTTGCATGAATGCGGGCTGGCGGCTTTTTGGAATGGGTCAGTGACGGGCGTTTAATGGAATTTTCTGTACTACATATGTATTATGATACCCTTTAAGCGCCTGCATACGGAGTACCTGGCATCAGATTTAAATCGAGGCATTTTTATGTTACTTACCATAATCGGCGAGGTTTAGATAATCAAGGGCATAGGCAGTAATAGTTAAATTTATCACGGACATTCAGACGAGTCAAGCGATTCTAAAAGTAACTATGTATTAATAACTATATGGTTGAAGTTGAGTTTCCTGGACCTTCTCTGAGTTGCTTGTTGGAGTCACTTTTGCGCCGCTGAGCTTCCAGGTTCAGAAACACAACATCCACAGCACCTCATTTCGCCGAACACAATACATGAAGCAGGGACTCCAGCAATCTAGTACCCAAGTGTACCCGTATCTGCGCCTCTTTTCTTTTGTTTTCCCTCTCACTGCATTTCCTGTCGCCAACCGACACGAACAGGTCGCAGTCGCATCGAGTTGTCTAGAGCGCAACCAACATAACAGAAGACGGGGTGGAGGCATCCGTCGGGCGATCGCCAGGTAGAAAAGGCCGGCTCGAACCCATGCATCATGGCCAGTACGGTTCCGGACCTCGAGTCGATAGGCATGAAAGCAGAGCATGAGCTTGCCGACCAATTCCGTCGCGAAGTCGCACACCTCCTCGGCCGCAACTCGCTCAGCTTCCCCGGCGCGCAACCCGTGAGCTTCTCGTCACAACATTTGACTGAGTTGCAGAGGAGGGACTATTATGTTTGCGAAAAAACAGACGGTATACGATGTCTTATGTACTTTGCGCGTGGGGATCCTGACTCCGAGACGCCGGAAATACACTACCTGATCGATCGCAAGAACGATTATCGATACGTTCGGGGCCTACATTTTCCCCTGCCGGGCGATGATACTTTTCAGAAGTTTCATGTGGATACATTGATTGATGGGGAGCTGGTGAATGATGTATATGAGGATGGGACGGAGCAGCTTAAATTTTACGTCTTCGACTGCCTGGTGTTGGATGGGATGAGCCTGATGCATCGCACGCTCGATAAGAGGCTGGCTTATTTTAAGGAGAAAGTCTTAAGGCCATATAATGCGATGTACAAGAAGTTTCCAGAAGAGAAGCAGCACCGGGCATTCGCCGTTGAGGACAAGTCTACCCAATTCAGTTATGGCATAGAAATGATGTTTCGAGATATTATTCCCAAGGTCAAGAAGATCCACGGAAATGATGGACTTATTTTCACCTGCCGAAGTACCCCATATAAAATAGGCACGGATGAACATATACTAAAGTGGAAACCCCCAGAGGAAAACAGCATTGACTTTCGCATGAGATTGGAATTTCCGATGGTGGACCCAGATTCCGAAGATGAAGCAGATGGCTTGACGGAGACCTTCCCTGATTATGATTCCATTCCAACCTGCCATCTATTCGTGCTATACAGACAAAACGATTATCGACATTTTGGCACCATGCACCTTGAAGAATCAGAATGGGAAGACCTGAAAGGTCTAGGGAAACCACTCGACGATACAATTGTTGAATGCTATCCTGATGAGCCTGGCCGCTGGCGCTTCTTACGGTTCCGTGACGATAAGAACGATGCAAATCACATCTCAACTGTCGAGAAGGTAATGGAGAGTATCCAGGATCGCGTGACAGAAGAAGACCTCATTGCAGCTGCACCAGCTATCAAAACTGCTTGGAAAAAGAGACAGGCTGAAGAAGAAGCAGCTAGAAAAAGGCCGAACGGAACATCTCAGCCTAGCGCTAATGGCTTGAAAAGAAAACTTGAGGAGTGAAGCCTTTATTCCTCATTACATTCAGAAATACGGAAATCCGCCTCATAACTGAGACACGTTTTGCCTATCATTCTACGAGCTATTCCCCCATTATTAGTGTACAACCTTTAAACATCTTTTTGATCTACTCTCTATGACTCACGCTTTTGCATCCCATGCTGTTTTAGCTTAGGTGGTCATTTTTTATGTGTTGAGACATTTGGTTCTCAATAGGTGTAGAGGTGAGGTTGGTTGGTTTTTTTTTTCCGAACTTATGCAATTAGTTTCCTTGATCGACGTTATTCAGACAGATCTATCGGGATTTATTGGTGTTTTGTCCTGAGGGGCAATAAGATGGATGCCATAGCCTATGGGTCATACCTCTCGTGTATTATCAAGCTGTCTTATATTGTATTCTTATATACGGTACATTGTGTAATTCAAAGAGGAATAAAGTAAGGATTCCAAGATGTGGCGTGTGAAAGATAGATTGGTTTAATATTCCCAATCATCATCCACTCCCCCTTTGGATTTATCATCTTTCGATACGCTCTCCTGCCTTCGATACATCTCCGCCACCATTTTGGTTGTACTAGCCTGCTCTGGCTTCTTATCCTCTCTCGCTTTGATGTATCTGGGAAACCTCAGCGAGACACCCTTTCCATCCGCTCCTGTACCCGCAGTTCCCATTATTTCATCGCTCGCACACCTATATCGGGGGCTGATGGTCAAATCGGCGGCTTTGACCTCCCATACAAGCCGAGGCTCAAACCAGACGTCTGGCTGGTCCTTGGGGACGGCAGAATGCGAATAAAATGGTTTTGGTTCGGATATTACTAGAGGACTGAGTGTTTGATGGGCTTCATCAAGTACAGCTTCAGAAAATCCGGTACCAATATTGCATATTGTTTCGTACTTTTCGGTAATGGGGTTGTAAGCAGCAAGAAGAAAAGCTCCGTAGACGGATGTACGTTTGCCCTTGCCAAAGTATGCGCCAATGACAACAAGATCGAGTGAATCTCCAATTCCCGCAAGATAGTCCTTCTTGACCTGAAGAAAATATTGTCAACAATAGTCTTAAAATAAAAACCCAAGGTAAAATATATCGCCACCTACTTTGAGCCAGTTACGACTGCGTTTACTGGGTTCGTAGCCACTCTCCTCAGTATCAAGCATTTTAACCATTAAGCCTTCGCAGGATGACTTTACGCTCTCTTCTAGTAACGATTGAATTTCCTCCAGATCATTAGTATTGTCGTACTGTGCAAAAGCAAATTCTCCTTCAGTTGGAATGAAAGTATCATGTAAAAGAGCGCGGCGCTCACGGAAGGTATTCTTCACAGTAGGCTATATATACATGTGTTAGTTTAATATATTATATTATATTGATGAGAATCAGCCCACCTTTCCATTCAAAAATAGAATGTCGAATGCAAAGACGCAGACCTTCACCTTAATATCCTCAGCCTTCACATCTTTCCTCTTTCGAGTCATCAATTGCTGAAATGGGAGAACTTTCTTGTTTTCAAGATCCCAAGCAACTGTTTCACAATCAACAACAAAACTTTTTGTTCCTGGTTTAACCCAAGATTCCAATTTCTCCAAAACATCTGGATACTTTTTGGAAAGATCTTCGGAATTTCGAGAAAATATCGCGCAGAGGCTGTTACCATCCTTCTGCAACGTTGTCGTTGTAACGGCGTAGTCTTTTATTGCGTCCTTCGAGACAAAATGTATTTGTGCTCTTTCACCGTCATATTTGTACTCACAGGTAAAGTCTTTCCCCTCGAAACGGTTTAAAACTTCAGAAATAGACTTAGTGGGTTTAGCCAACATAGGCTTTAAGGGAACCCCAGGTTGCAATTTGCAATTATCTTGGAGATTGAATATTCCGTGCTCAAGCATCGCTGGGATAATGACTTCGTAGGAGGGCAACTCGCTAGAAATATTGATATTAGAAAAGAGAAAAAAAACCCTTAAATAAGCCACTCACCTATATACTTGTTTCAAAATAGCTTCGCCTTTCGCCAGCTGTTCTGTGCTGGGAATCTTGTTGCCTTTCTGCGAAATTTCATGGTTAACCATAGCGTGGGCTATAGCGACGAGAGCAGTTTTTTCAGCGAGCCCCAATCGAAGTTTTCCCTCTAAAAATCGAATAATATATTTAGCTTCACTTGGTCCGCCCTTATCTTTGGTGATGTCTATCGGCTTAGAACCCTTTCCAGCGGTGGCAGCATCGGCGGCTGATAACAGCTTTTTGATGCCTCCGACTTTCTTATCCTGGGATCCATGGCCCTGCATCTTTGCGATGGCCAAAAGACTTTCGTGAACACCACGCACAGTCAACGGTTTCGGTTTGAACATAGTGGGCTGGTTGGACCTGCTCTTAGCAGCGACCAGACCCAAATCACCAATCTCATGTTGATCGGCTTTGATAACGGCAAGGCTACGCCCAGTAGACTCGCCGATGGATTTCATGATTAGGGATTCACCGATTCCAAGTTCAATGCCAGCATAGTCGGCAGCCAGTTTGTTAATCATTAGCTGAACAGTTGGAAGGAAATCACCAGGAGTCAGCCGTAAAACCTGACGCAGAAATAAGGAGCAGTGAGCAAGAATGACGAGTCGCTTTGTCGTCATTTCGATTAAGGAAAAGGTAGTGCAAAGGGCCGCATATGGAACAGGGTCTCCGGCTGTCCAATCGGGGTATGGATCCTTTTCATCACCTTTGAGTGTAAGTTGTACTTTTTCCCTTTGCTTCGATTTGGCCTTCTTTCTCGTTTCTTTCTCTTCAGTATTCATATCTAGCTCTTCTGAACTGCTTTCTGAGAGCAAATCCTCCTTCTCGGATGTCAATGATTCAATTTCTGCCACTTCCGCACCATTTGTCTGTTTTTCTGGCTTTAATGGTTTGCTGGAAGAGATTTTGGGACTACTGCTTTGCTTGTGTGGTCGTTTCTGGCCTCTGTTAGCGGCAATAATCTTTTCTCCAACATCTCTTTTAGAACTCCGAGCTCTTTTGGTAACAGGCTCACTCTCATCTCCACCGCTTTCTTCGTCTACTGAGTGCTTTTGCCGTTTGAGTCTACCTGAACTTGGAGATGCACTTTCGGGCCTTGCTTCTTCAATTTTGATGCCTTCATCAACTGAGCTAATTCCTGGGGCTGCAGGAGGGGACGTTATGGGCCTAGTAGCGATACGCTTTTTTGGTGTCACAGGGAGGGTGTCTTCCAACTCTTCCTCATTATTAGGCGGGACATTCTCTCTCCGCGACGAGAATGATAAAGTGGATTGCTTATTTGGATTAGAAGCGTTATCATTTCCACCACCAAAGAACTTTCTATAAATATGTTACTCAGGAGCTGAATAAAACCCCCTTAGTGGCACGTACCCCAGCGTGGTTTGTCTGGCAGAGTTCTTATGCGCCATGGTCATTAAAAAACCACCAGGTCGAAGAGAAGCACTCGATATTAAAGGAAAAATTGAAGTTGGTATAGTCTGTTTGTTGGCTGCATGTGCCAATCTTGTTTGTGATCGTGCCAGGTATGGACATAAAAGCCGCATTGGCTCTAGGAACCGGCTGATGACAGTTGAAGAATACTGGAACGCTGTCCCAGTCTGGGTGATGCACAATTAAACAAACCAGCCAGCAGAGTACCAAAGTATATCTATTCCAGAACCCTAGAAAAAACTCGAGGTATGTCCCATGCTCATCTGCTGTAGGCAACCAACGCGGGAGCGCGTCTTGTCGCGTTCCGCGATAATTAGTGACGTCACGTGGCGCCGCTCCAGGCGCCAGTACGGAAAGCATAAGTCTTCTGTTTTAAAGTATGATTACCTCAAATTGTAAAAAAAAAAAAGGGGGGGGGGGGGGGGGGGGGGTTTTTTTTTTTTTTTTTCTCCTTTTTTTTTTTTTTTCAAAATTCCCTTATGTTTGTTTTTTTTTTTTTTTTTTTTTTTTTTT